>NW_026895275.1:0-149513 GCF_033153095.1 Gastrolobium bilobum | reverse complement strand
GTCTTTCTTTTACTCGTGTAAATTTTTTTCTCACCTTACTCCCCCCAAATGTAACTTGGCGTTTCTTGAATTAATATGTAATTAGAAATTAGGCTAATGGCGTTTTATGCATGGAGGAGTCCATGGAGGGAATCGCGGCTTAAAGAGCATGATGGGAGAAGATGGCACGAGTACCATGACTATCCCAAAATAAATGTGATTTATTATGCCTATGAATGTATGCGTGTATGTCAAAGCGACTAGTATGCATGTCATAAAATCGCATATGTATGTTTCTATGACAACGACTAGCATGATAGCACAATATGCATGTTTGATGAGACTTGGTATATCCCTAATAAAAGAAAAGGAACCCTTAAAAGGAACAATTATTAAGTGCATGATTGTCTCCCACCGTTTGTACAAATTGAATCCCTTCGACGTGGTGGTGCTCTACAACTCAATTGGGACCCACTGTTTCGTTGGGTAAGACGAGTGCTTGAAGTGTAGAGACACTTAGGATGGTGGCTTGTGCTTGACCGGGTGCATAAGTTGCAGGCTCAGCCGAGCTTATGTACTTGGGGCAATAGTGCCAGGTTGATTGCATGAGATGCACCACTAAGTGACAAGGAGTTGTCAACCTGATGTTAAGAGAAGGTATGAGATACTGTTGATAATAATCAACCCATCACTTAATTTGATCTTGCGGTCTCAGACGAGGATTAAAGGAAACAGTCGTTCTCTTAACCCACTACGAAAATTCTTAAGAAGAATAGCCCTACGTCAATAAGGATAAGGGTCATTGACTTAGATAAAATAGTGGGAGGGGCCATTTATTTGAAGTCTTTAATAATATGGTCTAATTTATAACAATATTAATCTTTACATCCTTTTCAGTTTAATATGTCGAATCATTTGTCTCTGCGTACTATCCTCAAAACGAACAAGTTGACTGGTCCTAATTTCATGGACTAGTATCGGAACGTCAGAATTGTTCTGCGGGCTATAAAGTTACTACTTTACCTGTTGCGCCTATGGAAAAGGAACTGTCCTAAAGACAATAACGCTCATTGAGAAGCTAGAGGGTCTAGGCTTCATAATGGACGCATAATTAATTAAGGACTTAATTCTATCATCGCTTCCTCCTTCTTTCAGTAGGGTCATTATGAACTATAAATTCGATGAATGTTACACTGATTAGTTGTTAAGCATGTTAACTACTACTGAGGTGTCTATCAAAAAGGGTAAAACACAAGCTCTTCTTATTGGTGGGTCTTCCAAGACCAAGGATAAGGGTAAAAGGAAAGAGCTTGCGAAGCCCAATCCTCTCAATCCCAGAGGAAAGTCCAATAAAAAGACGGGCAAGGCCAAAGGTAAGGGCAAGGACAAAAATAACGCTGAGTGCTTTCATTGTGGCAAGAAAGGCCATTGGAAGAGGAACTGTCCTGACTACATCAAGGGTGTAATGGAAAATAAGCTTGGTGATGCTTCTACCTCAGGTTTTACATGATTGAGGTTAATTTTTCTTGTACTAACCCGGCTTCATGGGTATTGGATACCTGTTGTGGTTCTCACATCCGCAATATGTTGCTGGTGCTTAGGAATCCGAGGACGCTTGACAAGAATAAGGTGGATCTTCAAGTTGGGAATGGAGCAAGAGT
The DNA here is from genome assembly GCF_033153095.1 of Gastrolobium bilobum. NCBI lineage: Eukaryota > Viridiplantae > Streptophyta > Magnoliopsida > Fabales > Fabaceae > Gastrolobium > Gastrolobium bilobum. Next base: position 147,873 of record NW_026895275.1, on the reverse strand, counting down.
TGCTGCATTGGCTATTGGAGATTTTGACCTTGTTTTGCCTACGGGGCTTATGTTGCATTTGAAGAATTGTCTTTATGTTCCTAACATTTCTAGAAACATTATTTCTATTTCTTCTTTAGAATGAGATGGTTTTATATCTACTATTAAGAGTAGTGAATTTTTCTATCATTATGAATGATATTGTTTTTGCCACTACTTCATTGGTAAATGGCTTATATATTCTAGAAATGGAAAATAAAGTCCTCAACGTGGATGAGAAACGACCTAGGATAGATTTAATCTTATCTTTGGCATTATAGACTTGGACACATAAACGAAACAAGACTGTCTAGGCTACATGCAAATGGATATCTAGATTCCATGGATTTAGAATCCTATGGACCTTGTGAGTCTTATCTAGCTGGGAAAATGACTCAGACCAAGTCCAAAAGGCTTGAAAGTCATTGGGCTAGTGAGTTATTAGGAATCATTCACTCTGATGTATGTGGTCCAATGTTTGTCGAGGCTAGAGGTGGATATTCTTACTTTATTACCTTTACTGATGATAGGTCAAGATTTGGGTATGTATACCTAATGAGAGAAAAATCCAAGACCTTTGAAAAGTTCAAGGAGTATAGGAGTGAAATAGAGAAACATCAATGCAAGATGATTAAGACATTACGATCAGATCATGTGGCAAATATCTGAGCAACAAGTTTCAAGATTATCTGAAAGAGAATGGGATTCTCTCACAGCTTACTGCGCCTTACACGCCACACCAAAATGGAGTATCCGAAAGGAGGAACCGAACCTTATTGGATATGGTTTGGTCCATAATGAGTGAGAGAGAACTCCCAAAATTATTTTGGGAGTATCCCTTAAGCACTGTAGCATACCTTCTGAATAGGGTACCTTCGAAATCTGTTCAGACCACTCAATATGAGATATGGACTGGTAGGAAAACAAACTTGAGCTATTTCAAGGTTTGGGGATCTCTGGCATATGTCAAAGCGTTGACATCAGACAAGCTTAGTGTTAAGAGTACAGAATGTCTATTTGTGGGGTATCCCAAAGGCACTAAGGGATACTACTTTTACTCACTTGATGATCACAAAGTATTTGTGTCCAAGAACGCTGAGTTCTTAGAGAAGGATCTTCTTTCTCAAGGAGCTAGTGGGAGTAAAATTGAACTTGAAGAAGTTCAAAGCCCACAAGAACATATTAAGGAACCCGAGTCTACTAGGATTAGTCAACCACCTGGGAGGTACGATTATGTGATTGAGAATCAGCAAACCGTTAAGGATGACGAACCTTGTAACTATAAGGAGGCAGTCACGGATGTTGACTCCTCCAAACGGCTTGAAGCCATGAGGTCTGAAATAGACTCGATGCATCAAAACTAGGTATAGACCTTGGTTGCACATCCAGAAGGAATGGTTCCTATTAGAGATAAATGGGTCTTTAAGAAAAAGACTAATGGAGATGGGAACGTTCAAACCTATAAAGCTAGGTTGGTTGCAAAAGGATATCGTTAAAGACAAGGAGTTGACTATGACAAAACTTTCTCACCTGTTTCCATGGTCAAATCTATTCGGATCATGCTAGCTATAGCAACATATAATGATTATGAAATTTGGAAAATGGATGTCAAGACTGCCTTCTTGAATTGGTTCTTGAAGGAGGAGGTGTATATGACACATCCTGAAGGTTTTGAATCCAAAGGCCAGAAGTATATGGTATGCAAACTTCAAAGGTCAATATATAGGCTAAAGCAATCATCACGGAGTTAGAACATTCGTTTTGATTAGGTTGTTAGGAGTAATGGTTTCATCAAGAACAAAGATGAGTCTTGTGTTTACAAGAAGGTTAGTGGGAGCAATGTTATTTTCTTGGTGCTTTATGTGGATGACATACTGCTGATAGGGAATCACATCCCTATACTTCAAACAATTAAGGAGTTGCTTTCTGAAAGCTTCACCATGAAAGATTTGGGAGAGACGGCCTATATACTGGGTATAAAGATTTATAGAGATAGAACTAAGAGGCTACTGTGATTATCTCAATCTACGTACATTGACAAAATACTAAGGAGATTTAGTATGGAAGGGTCGAAAATGGGTTTTTCTTCCTGTCAATCATGGCGTGGATCTTTCTAAGGCTATGTGTCCTAAGGCTCAACAAGAGAATGATTACATGAGTGAGATACCATACGCTTCGGCTATGGATCCATCATGTATGCCATGATCTGTACAAGACCAGATGTCTTTTATGCTTTAAGCATAACGAGTAGGTGCCAGGAAGACCTTGGAGAGGGTCACCGGACAACAGTCAAAACAATCTGCAAGTACTTGAGAAGGACTAAGGATATGTTTCTGGTTTATGGTGGAGTTGATGAGCTAGCAGTGAAAGGGTTCACTGATGCTAGCTTCCAAAGTGACAAAGTTGAGTGTAAATCACAATCAGGGTTTGTATTCACCTTAAATGGTGGAGCAATGACTTGGAAAAGTTCCAAACAAGAGACTATAGTAGATTCAATGACAAAGGCTGAATATATAGCGGCTTCAGAAGCAGCTAAAGAGGCGGTGTGGATCAAGAAGTTCATCACTGAACTTAGGGTAGTTCCCAGCGTTAGTGAGCCCATACAGTTGTATTGTGACAACCATGGTGCTATTGAGCAGGCAAAGGAACCCAGGTCTCATCAAAGATCAAAACCCGTGCTCCGCATACATCATCTGATTAGAGAAATCATTGATATGATGGATGTAAAGATGGACTATGTTCCTACAGAATTGAACTCGGAACCTTGAGCTTGGTGGGTTGTCTCTAGTCCTTGACCAAAGGAATTTTGGTAAGTTGTCTTGAATCTATGCATGAATAAGTGATGAGCTTGTATATATCTTGATTGGTTGTAATTGAAATGGAAATGGCCTATGTGTAGGCATTTCTTGTGCACCAAGCTCGGTGATACTGTGATTTGGAGCGATCAAACGAAGGAGATTATTCAGGTAATCCCTTGGTACTGGAGTTTGATCCCCGTGTGTGCTCCACCATGCCCGTTGAGGGTAGTGATTGGAGGTGTATGTTGGTAATTTAGTATAACATGTTCATGCATTGTTGTATGTTTAGTCGTACATAGGATGTACCGTGTCTCTGGCCAGTAGACTGTTGCCTTCGAGCGTTACGAACTTCCGCTAGATAGGTTTTCATAAGGGAGTCCCAGTTGACCTGGGATCGTGGTGTGTCATCCGTAGAGGAGCATACTAGGAAGTCTCGGGTGGATATGGATGGAGGGTGCCTTGGTTGATGTTCTGGGAACACTTCCTTGGATTGGAACACGTAGGCTATATGCCGAGGCCAATAGGCCGGATGTTGAGTGGTATTGGCATCGACCATTCCAGCTTCATCGTATTTTATTCCCTATGCTTCCCTACTTCACTAAATCTCTTGCTTTATCCTGTTTTGAATGTTGTATTATATTATTGATATGCATCGAAGTGAGCCATGGGGCGGAGTAATCTCCAGAACCTTTGGGTTACTGAGATATATTCGTATATCTCACCCTGTTTTGGTGACTTTATTTCAGGTAGTGGCAGTGGCACTGGAGCGGCAGGCAAGAGGCCCGTAGGATGAGCTTGGACAAAGGATTATTTTGCATTTTGTGGCCATTGGGCCTAGGCTAGACTTAGGACATGAACATTGCATGTGAGCTAGGATTATTATCTGTCATCTTTGTTCATGTCACATTTTGTCTAAGTTTAGTCATCATGTTCATGATTTATTTTGGAGATTATTATGTTGTATATTGATTACACTTTCTTGAGGCTATTGTAATATTTGTAAAGAAGCGTTGTAAATTGTATTATTGAGACCTCGTGTAATATTGAAGCATGTATATGATAAAAAGGCAATAGGCCTATTCTAGGATTGGATTTATGTTTTTTATCAAAGAAATGCTTGCAAAGGAATTAATGTGATTGAAACGATTTAAGAGTTGGTAATGTAAATGTTGAATTTGGAAAGTAAGCTTTGATATAAATTATGAAGGGTTGTAAGAGAACCAAGGCATTGCTGGTCCTTGAATGCCACCCATGTTTATTAGGTACCATTTGAGGTTATATAACACACCTTTAAAGGTGGGATATGTTGGAAAAACAAAGGAGACTCCGACGAAATTTCTAAAAATTGGCAGAATTTGGGTGAATTTTGGGAGAGTATATATCCCTCCACAAAGGTCCAATGGGGACGTTCAATATACCATTTTAAATCTTGAGATGTCAACTACCTTGTGTCAAAATTTGAAAACCATATGAGTTGTACGCATTCCTGTATGAGCCAGAGAGCACAGACTGCTCAAAATGCCCCTGCACATGGGGCTGTCTCTAGCAGTTTTTGGGAAATTTATTCCAGCTTAGATTCTTGGTCAAATTAGGTGTATGATATGTAAAATTGAAGCTTGAGGTGTCTAGTTTACTGTTTAAAAATTTCAGAGCAATTGGTCGAGTGGATTTTATAGAATAGTTGAGAGAGTGTGGGCTGTTTGGAGCCCTATTTGAGGTTGGCTGGCAGATTTGCTTGTCCAACTTCAAACGGTGATAACCGGAGCAAACGAGAACTTTATGACTCGTGTGATAGCTTGTTAGAAAGATAATTACGTATAGAATAACAGACTAAAAGATGGGAGGTTTGTGGTATGCGGATTTCCAGCAATGTTCAGAATACCGAACCATGTTCGGATAGGTATAAAACGTAAAAATGAGATTTAGGCTAAGTGGATTTATGGGAATCCCTTAGTGACTTGAGAGGAGTGTTATATGATATTTAGGAATTTTATATTATTATTCTGCAATGAGTTTTCAGTTACGGTCACAGGTTTTATTTATTACGCTCTTTATTATTTTAAATGCTCGCATAATAAAAAGAAAAAAAGTTTACTCGCATTTTTATAAATGAATTGTTGTGATTGGAACTGCGCTTAATATCATAATCAATGTTAACAATACCGGTACGTAACAGGCTGTTACATATACCGATTGCAAAAGTAATAAAGTGGTGAATAAGATACTGTTCCCATGAGGATTAGGGACTCCAAGCACTATTCTTTCTATTCTCCTTAATTTGGATAATTCAAAAGGATTTTAAGAGGTGATTTTCAATTATGAAAAAGCTAATTAAGTAAACAAAAAAGAACTATTGCAAATCATAACTAATTGCAAAGAAAATAACTCAGAGAATTAAATATGGATTTAGAAATCAATAATAAAAAAATTGTAGCTAGGTCTACTTTACCTCTGATCCCCCTTAAATGATGTAACTCAATTCAGTAACTTACTATCCTAATTGTCTCAAAATATTCATCATCTAAGAATCAATTGGTTAAATCCTGATGTCTTAGAAACTCCTTTTAGATTAAATCTTAAGTGCGAAGAATTACACAAGGTCTTAATTCTTAACAAGCCTATTTCTATATCATTCAAGAACTGATGTTCTACCCCTATCTAGGCCAAAATCCCAATACATCTAATGTGAATCTCAACCCTCTTTATTCCTATATGATTGATCAGGTCATACAAGAATTTAATAATAATTCAAGGTGAACACAAACAAGAGAAGTATAGCAAGTATAGAGTACTACTACAGTGAGGTCTCTCAAGAAGAAAATTATAATGTTTAAGGCGAAAACCTCACGTGTTGTGGCATCAATCTATAATATTATTCCCTATTTTTTAAATCATGGTATTATCCATAAATTCTCAAAAAGAAACTCATTCAAACGAGCTATCATATTCTCCTAGATGAGTTTCAATGCAATATCATGACAGAAAAATCATCGTGCACACTCATAGTGTCACTTGTGCTTCCTAAAGTTTATTCATGTCTATTAACCAATTCAGCTCATGCAACTCTAAAATAGCATACAGAGACCAATAGAATAATAGAACAAAAATGAAAAATAAAATAAAAGGATTAAGATATCTCCCATGAATTCGAAAATTTTTGTTGGGCGTCTCTCTCTTGGTGTCTATCTCTCAGTCAGAGCATGTTATGCGCCCCATAATTCCTAGAATTAGAACATTGTTGTCCCTAACAATAAATTCTAATCTAGACATAAGATGGATTAATTTTGCGAACTAAAAACACACAGATTAAAGCCTAATAACATGATAATAGCAATCTCAAATATAAGAGTAAGTATATGTCTCGATATGGTGCCAAAATAAAAATATGAAATAAAATAAAATAAAAGAAATACTAATTATATGGTAGTGTAAAGTGTGTGCAATGCTCGTTTAGAAGTGAATTAAGGGTGCTAGGTTGGTGCTAGTAGTGCCGCAAAATAGCAAGCATGGGGAAGGGTGGCGCAAGATGTAAGAACTCGCACCGTTAAATTAGGAATTTAAATAATTTAATTATGAATTTAAAAAATTATTCCATAATTGACCTTGGATAAATGTAGAAAGATTAGAATAATTATTGAGAAGGACAAATAATGCTTAAATCGCGGTTCTGATGAAAAGTGCAATACCGGTTCTGCTTCATGGTTTAAATGTGTACCGGTGAAGTATCCCAAAAAATTATAACAAAATATAAATATTCATAGAAAAATATATAGGTCTAAGATATCAAGTTTGGAGTAATAATAATGAGCGGTGATGTCTGAACTAATACCGGCTATGTATAAACGCGTACCGATAAGGTGTTGCAAAAAATTATAACAAAATATGATAATTCCTAGAAAAATGGCTAGGTTCAGAATATTAAGTTTGGTGAAAAAATTGTTAGCGAAGCTATTATAATTAATATTGTCGATTAGTGGGTTCACCGGTATAAATAGTATGGCACACTAACCTAGGTCAGAATTCTAAACAATTCCACGTACCTTGGCTGCTGCCACCTTCTTCTCCCTTTAAAAGCTTGTGTTTTTCTTGTGAGGTTGGGGTTCTGTTTTGGGCATTAGAGGGCTGCCTCCATTATTGAGGAAGTGGGAGCTTGTTTCACCTCCATTTAAGCTTCAAGAACCAAACTTTGGGAGGAAAGAACCTACCTTGGTGTGGGGATTTTCGTGCACCACCAAGTCAGTGGCTTGGAGCACCTCCTTGGTCCTTAAAGCTTCCTCATTTTTTGAGTTCAAAGGTCCATAGGTAACCTAAAGTAATCTCCTTTGTAAATTCTTGAAAATGAGCTTTTTTGTGAAGTAAAACATGGAAATATTAATTATGCATGTAAAATATGTTAGAATGATGATAAGCATGTTTGTTGAACTTCTGTTTTGATAAAAATATGACCTTAGACCATTGGAAACCATTAAAGTCGCGGATTATGTAGAAAATTCTGCAGATTTCGTAATCTGTCCGCGTGGTAATCAATTACCCTGTGGATGGTAATCGGTTACCATATGGAGTAATCAATTACCCTGTTTTTTGTAATCGGTTACTATGTGGAGTAATCGATTACCCTATATTTGGTAAGCGGTTACCATGTGGAGTAATCGATTACCCCCTGTATGGTAATCGATTACCTAGTGCAAATGTGACAACAACGTACTAGTTTGGTAAAATTGCGATATCTTGAGCTACAGAACTTCAAATCGAGTGCCGTTTGATCTATGTTAAGATAACACATAGGGATAAAACTTTGTAAAATTTCGTAGCTATTGGATAAGTGGTTTGATCACAGTGTCAGTTCGAAGTCGCATCTTGGTTCTTGGAAATTCAGTTTACAGCAGTCACTTTGCGAAAATCGTAACCGGAGTTATACAACTTTGATTGAGACATAAAATATTTCGTTGAAAAGCTGGAGATGTCTAGTTTAACATATTAAAATATTTCGTCCTTTGTGAGCCACGTGGCAGTATATGTCACTTAAGACATTTGAAATTTATGAACCTAGGGTTGGTATGCATGGATTGATATGGTTAGAGAGCTCAAATTGAAAATGTGCATTAGATAAAAGTGTCTTAGAATGATGTTTTATGGTGATTAAGCTCATAAAAATTTTTGGGAACACTTCCTTGGATGAGATCTCATAGGCTATATGCCTAGGCCAATGGGCCGGATGTTGCGTGATTTTGGCATTGATCATTTCAGCTTCATCGTATTTTTACTCCTTATGCATCCCTACTTCACTAAATCCCTTGCTTTATCCCTCTTTGGTTATTATGGTGCTTTATTGATTTATATCTAAGTGAGCCATTTGGCGGAGTAATCTCCAGAGCCTCTGGGTTACTGAGATATATTCGTATATCTCATCCCGTGTTGGGGCATTTATTTCAAGTAGTAGCAGTTGGGCTGGAGCTATGGGGAAGAGGCCCATGGGATGGGCACTTGGACATAGAGTTTGTTTTGCATTTTGAGCCCACTTTTGGCCTAGGCTAGACTTAGACCATGAACATTGTATATTGATTTAGGATTATGCATATTGCCATATTTGTTCATGCCATATTTTGCCTAAATTTAGTTGTTGATTCATTATGTTTTATTTGAGGACTTATTTGTATTATGTTACCATTGGAGATTGTAATTTGTAAATTATGGACCTTGTGTTATATTGAAGCATGTATGTGATGAAAGGGAAATAGGCCTATTTTAAGTTATGATTATATGTATGTTAAAAGAATGCATGTAAATGGAATAATGTGATTAAAATGGTTTAAGTTTAACAATGTAAGTAATGAATTGCAAAGTGAGGGAAATGATATAAATTGTTGTGGGTTGTAAGAGCACCAAGGCATTGTTGGTCCTTGAGTGCCACCCTTTTCTATTAGGTACCATTTGAGGATAATAACACACTTTTGACAAAGTGGGATAGGTTGAATACACAACGGAGATGCCGTCAAATTTTATATAAAATGGCAGTTTTTGGGTGAACTTTGAGAGAGCATATCTCCTTCCAAAGAGGTCCAATAGGGACGTTCCATACACTATTTGAAGGTTGAGATGTCAAATATGTTGTGTCAAAATTTGGTAGCCATTAGAGTTATACACAGACCTGTAGACGCAGAAGAGTGAGGACTGTCCAGATTGCCCTGCACTTGGGGGCTGTCGAGAGCAGGTTTTGGGAAATTTATTTCTCCCTCAATGCTAGGTCAAATTAAGCCCATGATATGACAAATTGAATCTTGAGGTGTCTAGTATACTGTATAAAAATTTAAGAGCAATTGGTGCATTAGTTTGTTCAGAATCGCAGAAATAGTAGAGGCTGTTTGGAGCCTATTTGAGGTTGGCTGGCAGCTTTGCTTATCCAATTTCAAACGGTGATATCTTAAACTAAAGAAAACGAGAACTTTATGGAGTGTGTAATATCTTGTTGGAAAGATAATTAAGTCTAGAATAACATAGTAAAATATGAGAGGCTTGTAACAATTAAATCTCTCGTGATGTCCAGATTACTGAACTATGTTCAGTTGTGTAAAAATCGTGAAAGTGAGAATTATGCTAAGTGGGTTTATGGAAACCCCTTAGTGACTTAAGATAAGCATAGTATCATACTTAAGTAATTATTTTACTTTTTTCGCGTTTAGATTTCAATTATGATCACATCTTTTATCATTATGTTTTATTATTATTTTAAACGCTTACGTAATGAAAAGGAAGAAGTTTACTCGCATTTTAAATGAACTGTTATGATTGTAACTGCGCTTAATATCATAATGAATGTTAACAATACCAGTGTACAACGGGCTGTTACATTTTATGGTATCAGAGCAGTTTACTAGGGAACTCTGATTATGTATGACTGTATTTTGTGTTGCATAGTTATATGTAAACTCTTTATGATTAATGTATATGTGATTCCTCAGTGTGGGTCTGATCAGCTTATTCCTTTGTGTTACATGTAAAATTATCATGAGGATGATTCGTGGCTGCCGTGGGGCACGAGGTACAGATCCTCCACCGCCTGATCTAGTTACTGCAGTTCTTAATTCTCTACAGGCGGAGATGGAAGCAAATAGAACTATGACTGAAAACCTAATGAAAAATAATTAAGATATATTGCAAGATTTCATGACTAATATGAGGGTGGAGAGAGCTCATCATAGGAAGGGTGATTCTCTTCTTCATACGACTACAGTGACTCCTACACCTATGCCATCTTATACACCCCAGCAGGGGGAGAGTGGGGCTAGTCATCATTCTGGTGAGGCTAGTCAAACCACTGTTGATCCTACTTATGTTGCTTAGACTTCTGGGGTTGCTGACCAGTTTGATGCTGGTGCTGCTGATGAACGGAGACTCATTTCTTTTCGAAAACATAAACCTCCGGCATTTCAGGGGTCAAAGGACCCGAAGATTGTTACTACTTGGCTGATGGAGATGGATAAAATATTTCAGGTTATGAGGTGTGAGGATCCTCAGAAGTTGATGTACTCTATTTATATGTTGGAGGGTGATGCGTACGAGTGGTGGTGCAATGTATCTCGCCCTTACGTTATTCAAGGAGAAGAGCTTACTTGGGCTTTATTTGAGAGCTTGTTCCATGAGAAGTACTTTCCCAGAGATGTTCGAGAAGCTAAACAGGGGGAGTTTGATAAGCTGGTGCAGGGTTCTATATCTGTGGATGCTTATTTGGTCAAGTTTAATGAATTGGTCAAGTTTGCTAATTATGGGGGTTATTTGCCTACTTCGTAATTTCTATCTGCTAAGTTTCAAAGAGGATTAAGCGAGAAAATTTCTAAATGCACGTCAAACACGACTGTGAGAAATTTTGCTGATTTAGTGACCCAGTGCAAGAGGGTCGAGACTGTATATGGCAGGTATCAAAAAACTAATTCTGCTAAAGAGCAAGAGGTTAAGAGGACGGTTGGTCCTTCTGGTTCTAACTACAGGGGTGGTCATCACAATAATAATAACAGAGGTAGGGGTTACAGGTAAGGCAGCCTCTGGGTCAATTCAAGAGAGGTGGTGGTCAGAGGGTGGATTCAATGATAGGAATTCTGCTCCTTAGTGTGAAAAATGCAAGAGATACCACAAGGGTCCTTATACTGCGGCGCCAAATTTAAGTTTCAAGTGTGGTAAGGTTGGGCATTATGCCAGTGAATGCTATATTAATATTAGGCAGACTGCGAATCTGCAGGCCTTACCATCTGTTCCTACTATGGGATGAGTGTATACTACTAATGTACAGCAGACAGAGAAGGCACCGAATCTGGTTAAAGGTATAATTTTCATTTCTAATATTGATTTATCTGTCTTGTTTGATTCGGGAGCGACAGATTTGTTCGTGGCGAAATATATGGCAAAGGGGTTAAACTTAAAGGTAACATGGATGATTCCCCCATGCATATTACTACTGCTACAGGAGAGGTTAATGATTCCTATTTTATTTGTAGAGATGTTGAGTTTTTCTATGAAGGCAGGGGTTACACTATTGATTTGATTATCTTGCCCCTGGCCTATGTTAATCTGATTTTGGGTATCGACTGGTTGTCTCAAAATTGCGCAATGATTGATTGCTGCGGAAAGAGGTTGATATTATCTCCTGAGAAGCCTGCTGTTTGTCCATCTCCTTATCTGTCTGTCTGTCAAACTGTAAAAGCCTTGAAGGCTGGTGATCTGGGTTATGTATTCTTGGGTGGACTTGCTAGTGACAAGGAAAAAGAAATTTCAAGTATTCTGGTGATTAATGAATTTGCTGATGTATTTCCTGATAAGATACCTGAGTTTCCACTCAAGAGGGAGATTGAATTCTCCAAAGACTTATTGCCTGGTATGGGGCCTTTTTCTTTGGCTCCATATCGGATGTCGCCACTAAAGTTGGCTGAGTTGAGGAAGCATATTGAAGAGCTATCTGCAAAGAATTTTATCAGATCAAGTGTGTCTCCATGGGGAGCACCTGTAATATTTGTGAAGAAGAAGGATGGTAGCATAAGATTGTGTGCTGACTACCGGCAGTTGAATAAGGTTACAATTAAGAACAGGTACCCTCTGCCTCGTATTGATGATCTTCTGGACCAGTTGAGGGGTGTTTGTGTGTGTTCTAAGATTGATCTCCGGTCCGGATACCACCAAATCCGGATTAAGTAGGAGGATGTGCCTAAAACAGTGTTTCGATCTAGATACGGACATTTTGAATATCAGGTGATCCCTTTTAGGCTTACTAATACCCCGGCGGTGTTCATGGACTATATGAATCGCATATTTAAACCCTATCTGGACCAGTTTGTTATTGTGTTCATTCATGATATTTTAATCTATTCCAAGAGTAAAGAGGAGCATATGGATCATCTGAAGACAGTATTGCAGGTGTTGAAAGATAAAAAGCTATATGTTAAGTCGTCTAAATGTGAATTTTGGCTATCTAAAGTGCAATTTATGGGTCATATGATTCCTGATAGTGGTGTTGCTGTGGATCCAAGTAAGATTGAAGCGGTAAGAGACTGAGAACGACCTAAGACTGTAACTGAGATCAGGAGCTTTCTGGGTCTTGCTGGTTATTATCGCAGGTTTATACAAGGGTTTTCTGCTATGGTACTGTCGTTGACCCGATTGACACGAGAGGATACTCCTTTTGTGTGGACCTAGGAATGTGATGAGTGCTATTTGACTCTTAAAGAAAAATTGACTACTGCTCCTGTGTTGACTCTTTCCAATCTGGAAGGTGAGTTTGAACTATATTGTGATGCTACCAAGAAAGGTTTGGGGAGTGTTCTAATGCAAGAAAGGAGAGTGGTTGCTTATGCTTCTAGGCAGTTGAAGCCTCACGAGAAAAATTATCCAACGCACGACTTAGAGCTTGCTACTATTGTGTTTGCCTTGAAAATCTGGAGGCATTTATCTGTATGGGATGAAGTTTGCTGTATTCAGAGATCACAAAAGCTTGAAATATTTATTTGATCAGAAATACCATTCGGGTTGAATTCTTAAATTATGATTTTGAACTGAAATACCATCCGGGTAAAGCTAATGTGTTGCAGATGCCTTGAGTAGGAAGTCTGTTAGTTTGTCTCGTATGATGATGTGGGATAATGAAGTGATTGAATAGTTCAGGGATTTAAAAATAACGGATTTCTTTGCAGGTAGGATTTGTGACATTGAGTTGACTAGAATTGAGAATGAGTTGCTTGAGAGGATTAAAGAGACTCAAATACGGAATGATAGTTTGAAATATTTGAAAGGCTAGAGCGGCATATCAGTGAATGAATAGGTGTTATTACTGTATCAGGGCAAGATTGTTGTGCCCAAGGAGCTAGCATATGAGGTTATGGTTGAGGCCCATAAAGGTCAGTATGCTATTCATCCAGATGCTACAAAAATGTATCAAGATCTGAAAGTTAAGTTCTGGTGGCATGGGATGAAAAAGGATGTTGCGGAGTATGTATCAAGGTGTTTAATTTGTAAGAAGGTTAAAATAGAACATCAGAAACCTGCTGGTTTACTTCAGCCATTGGACATACCAGAATGGAAATGGGAGAGCATCTGTATGGATTTTGTGGTTGGTTTGCCTCAGACTCAGGCTGGATACGATTCCATTTGGGTCATAGTGGATAGACTTACGAAGTCTGCATATTTTCTGCTAGTGCGAGTGGATTTCTCTACGGAGAGATTAGCAAAACTTTATGTGAATGAGATTGTAAGGCTCCACGGGATTCCAGTTAGTATTGTTAGTGATTGGGACCCGAAGTTTACTTCACGCTTCTGGGGAGCTTTGCAGCAAGCTTTTGGCACTCAACTCAGGCTGAGCACTGTGTATCACCCGTAGACTGATAGTCAGACTGAGAGGATCATACAGACACTTAAGGATATACTGAGAGCTTGCACACTAGAGCAGGGTACTACTTGGGACAGATACTTGTCATTGGTGGAATTTTCTTATAATAACAGTTTTCATTCCAGTTTGGGCATGGCACTGTATGAGGTAGGTGATAAAGAGAGATTTGGTCCGGATTTTGTGCAAGAGACTATAGTGCAGATTGAGATGATTAGGAAGAAACTTAAACAGTAACAGAATCGGCAAAAAAACTATTATGATAATAAACACAAATCGATTGAATTTGAAGAAGGGGACCATGTATTTGTTCGGTTATCTACAGTCACGGGTGTTGGAAATGCATTGGGAGCAAGGAAGCTGAGTCTTCGATTTATTGGACTATATCAGATTATGAAAAGAGTGGGATTAGTGGCCTATCAGCTTGCCTTACCTTCACAGTTGTAGAATCTACATGATTTTTTTCATGTGTCATAGCTGTGGCGTTATGTTCCGAATGAATCACATGTGGTGATACCGGATGATATTGATATTCGAGAGAACCTGAAGACTCCCATTGGCCCCATTAAAATACTGGATCGTAGTGAAAAGAGGCTAAGAAGTAGGATTATCCCTAGGTTAAAGATTCAATGGGAAGGACGTACACCTAAGGAGGCTACTTGGGAGCGGGAGGATGAGATTCTCCGGCTGTATCTTGAGTTGGGGGACAGGTATGATTTAATTTTGCGGACAAAATTTCAAAAAGGAGGGGAGAATATAACACCTCAAAATTCTAAATCATATAATTATAATTTAAAATGTGGATTAAAGGGTAGGATTAGTGAAAATTCTGAATTCGGAGTCAAAATACATAAAAAAGGTTAAACTGTAAATTGTCAAACACATAACCATAGGAAAGAAAAATTGAGTAGAAGGTCTCAAATGAAAAAACTAACCCTGGAAATGGATTCAGAACAAAAAATTGTGGTTATGGAAGTTTCTGGAAATTTGATAAATAGTATTTTTATCGGGTAAAAATATCGCGGTACAGTTGCACCTAAAGTGTGCCGAATAAAATAGGTTATAAATTGTACGTAGGACTAGGTATTATGATTTCTGGTAAAAATTGATTGAGATTAGGATTTTTGGGGAAGCGTGCCCACCGTGCGCATAACAGCTTAAAACTGTGATTTCACCGAACGACCAGAAAACTCTGAATTCACCTAACCAAGGACAATTAAAGGACATCGGAAAATGTTAAAAATTGAAGTTTCTAAATAGTCTAGGAATTAATGGATGTTTAGTGGTTTAAGTGGTAGTTTTAAATTAATTTGAATCGCGTGAGGTGGAAGTGAGACCCACCCCACTTAAGTATACCATGCCACATGTGCATTGTTCCTATTCATCTTCTCTTTCTCTCCTCCCTTCTTCTCCAACCTGTGGCCCCCCTCTCATTGCGCAAGTTTTGTTTCAAAATTTCATCTCCTCCAAACACAAGCAAAACACCACCAAAATCAATGTTCCACTACATCAAACTTTAAGTAAATGACATTCTAAACACAACCATGGTACTTTCAACCTATGAAACTCACTAATTTGGGATAAAATCTTGACCCATGTCAGCGGCCATGGTGAGGAAAGTGGATGTTCTTAGAGTTGTTTGATCCTTCATTGCTTGGGTATTGTGTGGAGGAATCCTAGGCCTTGATTGTGGGTAAGTTTCAACACATTTCATTGGTTGGATTATTGGATTTGATTTTGAAGACCTAAAGCATGCTTGTATGGATTGATATGGTTGGGGACCTCAAATTAAAAAATGTGTATTAGATAAAAGTGTCTTAGAATGATATTTTATGATGATTGAGCTCATGAAAATTATTGGTGAAAATGATGGTAACTTAGGTAAAATTTTGATGAGTATGCAAGACTTTTTGAAATGGAATTGTTGTAGGATTGTGTAATTGAGTTATGGAGTGATTATATGAGTTAATTATAGGATTGTATGATGTATGGAAGTGTTGAAATGAGTTAAAAATCCTTTGGTATGCATGCGTGTTGAATTCGGAAAAGTGAGGGGAAATAAGGATGGATGATGTAAAATTCGTGTAATTGGTGTTGTGAGGCTTGGAGTTAAGTTTAAATAGGTTGTGTTGGTGTGATGAAGTTGAATTGAAAGAAAAATTATTGGATGTGTGTGTGTGTGTGTGCGCGTATTTTGGCCATAATGGGGTAAGTTAAGGAAAATGGTGTTGAGATGGGATTGAATGAAATTGAGGACATGAATTGGCGTTGTCGTAAGCTTAGGAAGCTAGTGAAACCTTAAAATAAAATTAACTACATGGTTAGGTATTTTTGGGCCATTTGGCCAAACCCATGGGTGTGTGAGTTGAAGTGTGGTGCTTTGTATTTTGACTTGATTGCACCATGGTATTGATGATCCTTGTGTGGTTATTGTAGTTTTCCTCACACGGACATGAACTTTGAATGGTGAGCTTGGTGGATTGCCTTTGGTCCTTGACCAAAAGGATTGTGGTAAGTGTTTATGTAAAAATTCATGAATGCTTGAATAACCAAGTGTATGATGTTGTATGGTTCTAATTGAAATGGGAATGACCTGTGAGTAGGCATTTCTAGAAGGACCAAGCTCAGTGGTACCTTGCATTGGAGTTACCTAGAGAGGGAGCTACACCAAGGTAATCTTTTGGTACTGGGGTTAATCCACGTTTGTACTCCACCATGCCCTTTGGGGTAGTGGTTGGATGTGTAAGTTGATGATGTGTTGTAACATGCTCATGCATATATGTATTTATATTGGCTACATAGGATGTACCGTGTCTCTAGCCAGTAGATAGTTGCCTTCGGGCGTTACGAACTTCCATTGGATAGGTCTCCGTGAAGGAGTTCCAGTTGACCTGGGGTTATGGAGTTGTTATACGTTGAGGAGCACTCTAGGAATGTCTCGGGTGTATTGGTGGTGGGCGCCTTGGTTGATGTTCTGGGAACATTTCCTTGGATGAAAACCCGTAGGCTATATGGCAAGGCCAATGGGCTGGATGTTGCGTGGTTATGGTGCATTATTGATTTATATTTGAGTGAGCCATTGGGCGGAGTAATCTCCAGAACCTCTGGGTTACTGAGATATATTCGTATATCTCGTCCCGTGTTGGAGAATTTATTTCAGATAGTAACAGTGGGGCTGGAGTTGTGGGCAAGAGGCCCATGGGTTGAGCACTTGGACATAGATTTTGTTTTGCATTTTGAGGCCACTTTTGGCATAGGCTAGACTTAGGGCATGAACATTGTATATGGATTTAGAATTATGCATAATGTCATATTTGTTCATGCCATATTTTGCTTAAGTTTAGTTGTTGATTCATTATGTTTTATTTGAGGACTTATTTGTATTATGTTACCATTGGAGATTATAATTTGTAAATTATGGACCTTGTGTTATATTGAAGCATGTATGTGATGAAAGGGCAATAGGCCTATTTTAAGTTATGATTATGTGTATGTTGAAAGAATGCATGTAAATGGAATAATGTGATTGAAATGGTTTAAGTTTAACAATGTAAGTAATGAATTGCAAAGTGAGGGAAATGATATAAATTGTTGTGGGTTGTAAGAGCACTAAGGCATTGTTGGTCCTTGAGTGCCACCCTTGTCTATTAGGTACCATTTGAGGATAATAACACACTTTTGATAAAGTGGAATAGATTAAATAAACAAAGGAGATGTCGTCGAATTTTATATAAAATGGCAGTTTTTGGGTGGACTTTGGGAGAGCATATCTCCCTCCAAAGAGGTCCAATAGGGACGTTCGATACACCATTTTGAAGTTTGAGATGTCAAATATGTTTTGTCAAAATTTGATAGCCATTAGAGTTATAAGCAGACCTGTAGACGCAGAAGAGTGAGGACTGTCCAGATTGCCCTGCACTTGGGGGCTGTCGGTAGAAGGTTTTGGGAAATTTATTTCTCCCTCAATTATTGGTCAAATTAGGCCCATGATATGTCAAATTGAATCTTGAGGTGTATAGTTTACTGTATAAAACTTTAAGAGCAATTGGTGGAGTAGTTTGTTCAAAATCGCAGAAATGGTAGAGGCTGTTTGGAGCCCTGTTTGAGGTTGGCTGACAGCTTTGCTTGTCCAACTTCAAACGGTGATAACCGAAGAAAACGAGAACTTTATGGAGCATGTGATATTTTTTTGGAATTATAATTAAGTCTAGAATAACATACTAAAATATGAGAGGCTTGTAACAACTAAATCTCTTGCGATATCCAGATTACTGAACCATGTTTAGTTGTGTAAAAATCATAAAAGTGAGAATTATGCTAAGTGGGTTTATGGAAATCCCTTAGTGACTTAAGATAAGCACTGTATGATAGTTAAGTAATTATTTTAATTATTTCGTGTTTAGATTTCAGTTATGATCACAACTTTTATCATTACGTTTCATTATTGTTTTAAATGCTTACAAAATGAAAAGAAAATAGTTTACTCGCATTTTAAATTAACTGTTGTGATTGTAACTGCACTTAATATCATAATCAATGTTAAAAATACTTGTGTACAATGGGCTGTTATAGTAGACGTGTGTAATGCCTATCCTGTTCTCTGGCCAATTGAACCGCACTTGCATACATCATATGAGATATGAACTATGGTACATGATATTCTGAGAATTTAGATATATTGTCTCGATTATATTGCTTTAACATGAACATGCATTGTATTTAGTGTTTTGAACTTATTATATACTTGTAAGTGAGCTTGGGGTGGAAGAGTCCTTGAGGACCCCTTGTCTTACTGAGATTTTTGTTAGAGATCTCACCCATTCTGGCGCATATTTTCAGGTACAGGTATTTCTGAGGTTGAGACCTCTGGTTGTAGGAGGCCGGAGTTGAGCCGATATTATGCATGCTTCTTTGTTTCTATATATGGATATCATTCTGCCTTGTTATTCATATATGGCTATTGTACTTGAGACATGATTTGACTATGTTGTTTTATTTGGTGAGTATGGGGGTTGTCCATGCCACATTTGAATAATTTGTGTTTATTCATACTAGAGTTGTATTATTGTAGCTGGATTTGTCTGGTCTACGTGTTGTAGTTCCATGACTTGATACCCTATTTATGGTATGAGGTTATTCAGTTTTGTTATTTATTGCAATTTACATACATGCGGTTTTTGAAAAAGATTCACTAAGTTAATATGATAAGATTCATAATTGAAATTTTTAGCTTTCGCATTTATTAGAGTTGCGCTTATTACCATTTATATGTTTAATACATCGGGTGCACACTGGGTGTTACAGAGGTGAACTTAAATACTGATGGTGCAGCAAGACGATGTTCAGGTATGGTTGCATTCAGAGGCAGTGACAGAGCCAGCTCCACACTACACACATGGTTTATGCACGTCTGCTACACGCATAAAGCATAAGGCACCTAACCTATACCCACACTCAGGGAATACCACTCTTGTGCAGCTCCACACTACACTCAAGTATTACCATCTTGTGTGTAATACACCACATAACATACATATATAAGAGTGCATCATTTCATCATCTCAAATAAAAGATAAGCACATATACCATATAAAACTATCATTCCCCTCTTGGAGTATGGTGAAACAAATGGGGATTAACCCTAAGAACACGAAACTTACTTGTCAAGTAGTATAATCAAGCTCAAAATTCAAAAAAACGCTCATAGATCACAAAACAGCAAGACCAAAGTCTATTCGTATCATAAATATCATCAACACTCATGCCCTATAGTTTCAAGTCAAAAGGAATATGTTTTCTATCTCATTTAGCGTACTGCAGGCTTCTCCCAAAGCCCCTAAGCACAAACTGTCTTTACTATTTTTAAAACTTCAGTTGTAACTCTTTACCAAAATTTCTAAGATTTTAAAATGTTAAACTAGACATTTATAGCTTTCCAACGACATATTTTATGTCTCAATTGGAGTTGTATAACTCCAGTTACGATTTTCGCAAAGTGACTGAGATGCGACTTCAAACTGACACTGCGATCAAACCACTCATCCAATGGTTACGAAATTTTACAAAGTTGTAGACTTGTGTATTATATTCACATAGGTCCAAACAAAACTCGATTTGGAGCTCTGTAGCTCAAAATATCGCAATTTTACAAACTAGTGTATTGTTGTCGTAATTGCACTAGGTAATCGATTACCATATAGGGGGTAATCGATTACCATACTAGGTAATCGATTATCACCTGTGCAGAAATGCAAAAAATACATATTTTTCTGCATAATTCGAGTTCCAGTGACCTCCCAAGGTTTCCACCTCAATTTACCAACAAACAGAAGTTCAAACTACCATATCAAACTTAAATTAACAACCTTTTACATGAATCATCAAAGTTTCCCTTTTTAAAAGACTCAAAACAAGCTTTGTTCAAGAAAATACAAAGGACATGATGATAGGTTACCTTAGGGATTTCAAAAGCAGATAATTGAGGGAACTTTGAGGGCTTTGAAGATGCTCCAAGCCACTGCCCAAATGGTGCACGAAAATCACAAGGAAAAATTGGTTCTTTCTCTTCAAGTTTGGTTCCTTGAAGCTCCCTGTAACACCCCGTATATATCCGGCATGGACAAACCCCATGCTCACCAAACAAAGCAACAAGCCCCAAAAGAGTCTCAACTCAAATATCAATATAAAGACAGAAAACATAAACAGCATCCAATATCCAGTCATGTCAGCATACAACATATATAAAATCAGCTAAGCTTCGGCCTCCTGTCGCCATAGGCATCAACCCCCAAATTACCTGAACCTGAAATAAGCGTCCTCAAACGTGGGGTGAGATCTCTAAACAAGAAATCTCAGTAAGGCAAGGGGTCCTCAATGATCTTCCACCCCAAGCTCACTTACATGTGCAATATAAGTTCTAAAAGCAGTAATTCAATATCAATTCCAAAATCAGTGCAATGCAGCAGATAATCATGTCATGTGTGTTATAAATATTCTACTTGTAACACCCCGTATATATTTGGTAATGTTATCATATTATCGTATTAAGCAGCGCTTACTTAAAAATGCGGAATATCTTTTTTTTTTCAATTATGATGTCATTATCATTACCAACTTGCTTATTAGACAATTAATAAAACAACGCCTGTATGTAATTGCAATAAAACAACTATCTGAATAAACCTCATAACATAGATAATAAGAGTGTGGCTCTAGTCACGGAACTACAACAATGTAGACCGGACCATCTAACAGTTTATACAACTCCAATCTAAAGCACTAACATAAAGTGTCATGGACAATCCCCATGCTCACTCAAATAAGGCAACACGCCCAACATCAGTCTCAACAACAATATAAGCATAAATAGCGGAAAACATAAACAGCATCCATATCATCAACTAAGCTCTGGCCTCCTGCCGCCAGAGGCATCAGTCACCAATGTTAGTATTTGGGTGTCCTAGAGACAATCTTATGATTAAATAAGGACATAGATGTAGACCTTTTTAATATTGTCGCAAATAAAAGAAAGCACTCTTTATCTTGTTTCATAATTCTGTCTCGATATTAATGTTAATATATTATGAATAACTTGATAAACCCCGTGGAATAAAATAGGTATCTCTTGAGTATCTGTGATGAGATCACAATCACGAGGATTCAAGAATACCGGATGTTTATTCCTAATTTTATGTTCCTAGTCTAGAGATACTGATAATGGGGTCAGTAATCTCGGGTAAGACTAGTACGACTTATCTATTTGTATATGGATACAAGGTATAGACCTCATGTGCTACAGATATGGAGATGTCTTAGCTAAAGTCGTGGGTGGACCTATAAGGGTATAGCTCGCACTGAACAGACCCACAAAAGAGACTCTATGAGGAAATCTCACAGAGAGTATCATTAGAGTAGTCTCTTTATATTTGGGTATATCTTTCCTTATACCAGAAGTTATTACCTAGACTGTGTTCTAGAAGGCATGCTTTGACTGTATACCTCGTCTGCCTGAAACATGGAGACTCATAGGTATACTGTTGGGCTTGTCCTGAAAGAGCACAGGGCTAGGGTGATAAGCTGAAGGAATTCGTCAGATCTCTGTGAGAGATTAGGTTATCTGTAAACCGGAGAAATCGGGATGACATTTACAGGGACTCGGGAATCTATGCATAGTAAAAGAGATCATGAGATGATCTGCCTTTAGAGTCAGTAAATTGAAGATTCCCTATTTCGAATAAAGCTTACCCTAAACCGCAAGGGTTGATACGTTTCCTTACCTAGGTTTTATGGGAGGGTAACCGAGACGAAAGGAAATACATACGGCAACCAAATATGTGTAATAGGATGATTATGTCATTAACCTAACTAGCTCTGGGGCAACAAATCATTGCTAGTGCTCTGTGTTGTCATTAGATGAGTTGTGGGCTTATTGGGCCCAAGCCCATTTATGTCAGTGGCTACGTTGGGCCCAATTATAACATGCATGGGATGCTTGTGAGCTTGCCTGAATTATTAAGCATTTTAACAACTGCTGAAGTGTCTATCAAGAAGGATAGGACACAAGCTCTTCTGATTGGTGGGCCTAGCAAGGCCAAGGGTAAGGCTAAGGGTAAGGAGCCTGCTAAAGGTGACTCCCTTAAGCCCAAAGGAAAATCCAAGAAGAAGAAGGGCAACAAGAAGGGTAAGAAAGCATCCAAGGACAAAGGCGATGCTGAGTGCTTCCATTGTGGCAAGAAAGGCATTGGAAGAGGAATTGTCCAGACTACCTGAAGAGTGTGAAGGACAAGAAGCATGGTGATGCTTTTGCCTCAGGTACTTTCATGATTGAGATAAATTATTCTTGTGCTAATCCGACTTCATGGGTATTGGATACCAGTTGTGGTTCTCATATCTGCAATATGTTGCAGGTGCTTAGGAGCCCAAGGAGATTGAAGAGAAACGAGGTGGATCTTCGCGTTGGCAATGGAGCAAGGGTTGCTGCTCATTCTGTTGGAGATGCCGACCTTATTTTGCCTACGGGCCTTTTACTGCATTTGAATAATTGTCTTTATGTTCCGAACATTTCTAGAAACATTATTTCTATTTCTTGTTTAGAACAAGATGGTTTTACTTTTAGTATTAAGAATGGTACATTTTCTATCATTTTGAATGATATTGTTTATGGTACTGCTTTATTAATAAATGGATTGTATGTTCTGGAAATGGGAACTAAAGTGCTCAATGTAGCTGTGAAACGACCTAGGATAGATAATCAATCTTATCTTTGGCATTGTAGACTAGGGCACATAAACGAAACAAGATTGTCTAGGATGCATGCAGATGGATACCTAGATTCCATGGATTTGGAATCCTATGGACAATGTGAATCTTGTCTAGCTGGGAAAATGACTTGTCACAAGCCCAAGGGGCTTGAGAGTCATAGGGCTAGTGAGTTATTAGAACTCATTCACACTGATGTTTGTGGGCCAATGTCTATAGAGGCTAGAGGAGGATACTCCTATTTCATTACTTTTACAGATGACAAATCAAGATTTGGGTACGTGTACCTAATGAGATATAAATCCGAAGCCTTTGAAAAGTTCAAGGAGTTTAGGAATGAAGTAGAGAAACATCGTGGCAAGATGATTAAAACATTACGATTAGATCGTGGTGGTGAATATCTGAGCCATGAGTTTCAGGATTATCTGAGAGAAAATGGAATTCTCTCGCAGTTTACTGCACCTTACACACCACACCAAAATGGTGTCTCCGAAAGGAGAAACAGGACCTTGTTAGACATGGTCAGGTCTATGATGAATGAGACTCAACTTCCAAAATCGTTTTGGGGATATGCCCTAGACACAGCGGCATACCTTCTAAATAGGGTACCGTCTAAATCTGTTCAGACCACACCATATGCGATATGGAATGGTAAGAGACCCAACCTGAGTTACCTCAGGGTATGGGGTCGTCGGCTTACGTCAAAGCATTGGCATCAGACAAGATTAGTGCTAAGAGTACTAAATGTCTATTTGTGGGGTATCCCATAGGTACTAAGGGATACTACTTTTACTCCATGGATGAACACAAAGTGTTTGTGTCAAAGAATGTTGAGTTCCTTGAGAAGGATTTGATCTCTCAAGGAGCTAGTAGGAGTAAGATTGATCTTGAAGAAGTTCAAGAACCACATGAACAGATTGAGGAACCCAAGTCTGCTCCGCAGGCGACGTTCTCCAATGGAGAAGTAAACACACAACTCCGTAGGTCATCGAAGGGCATCCATCCACCTGAGAGGTATGGGTTTGTGATTGAGAATCAGCAAACCGTCGAGGATGATGAACCAAGTAACTACGAAGAGGCAGTCAAGGATGTTGACTCTTCTAGATGGCTTGAAGCCATGGAATCTGAAATGGATTCGATGTATCAAAACAAGGTATGGACCTTGGTTCCTAAACCGCAAGGAATAGTTCCTATTGGTAACAAATGGGTCTTTAAAAGAAAGACTGATGTAGATGGCAACGTTCAGACCTACAAAGCTAGGTTGGTTGCGAAAGGGTATCGTCAAAGACAAGGAGTTGACTATGATGAGACTTTCTCACCTGTTGCCATGATCAAATCTATTAGGATCATGCTTGCAATAGCGGCATATCACGACTATGAAATTTGGCAAATGGATGTCAAGACCGCCTTCTTGAATGGGTTCTTGAAGGAGGATGTGTACATGACACAACCTGAAGGCTTTGAAATCAAAGATCAGGAGCATATGGTATGCAAACTTCAAAGGTCGATATATGGGCTAAAGCAAGCATCAAGGAATTGGAATATTCGTTTTGATGAAGTCGTTAAGAGTAACGGTTTTATCAAGAACGAGGATGAACCTTGTGTTTACAAGAAGGTTAGTGGGAGTAATGTCGTCTTCCTAGTACTTTATGTAGATGATATATTGTTAATAGGAAATGACATCCCTACATTACAAATGACGAAAGAGTGGCTTTCAAAAAGCTTCACCATGAAGGATTTGGGAGAGGCGACCTTTATACTTGGTATAAAAATCTATAGAGATAGATTAAACAGGCTGCTGGGTTTATCTCAATCCACGTATATTGACAAGATGCTAAAGAGGTTTAGCATGGAAGGGTCGAAAAAGGGTTTTCTTCCCTTCAGTCATGGGGTACATCTTTCAAAGGCCATGTGTCCTAAGTCACAGGCTGAGAAGGATCGCATGAGTGGAATTCCATACGCTTCAGCTATTGGATCCATCATGTATGCCATGATATGTACGAGACCAGATGTCTCATATGCTTTAAGCATTACGAGCAGATACCAGTCGGACCCTGGAGAGGGTCACTGGACGACAGTCAAGACCATCCTTAAGTACTTAAGAAGAACTAAGGATGTGTTTCTGGTCTATGGTGGGGTTGATGAGCTAACAGTGAAAGGGTTCACTGATGCCAGCTTTCAGAGTGACAAAGATGACTGCAAGTCACAGTCAGGGTTCGTATTCACCTTAAATGGTGGGGCAGTATCTTGGAAGAGTTCTAAGCAGGAGACAACAGCAGATTCAACAATAGAAGCTGAATATATAGCTGCTTCAGAAGCGGCCAAGGAGGCCGTGTGGATCAAGAAGTTCATATCTGAACTTAGGGTGGTTCCAAGCGTGGATGAGCCCATACAGTTGCTGTGCGACAACACTGGAGCCATTGCACAGTCAAAGGAACCTAGGTCTCATCAAAGATCTAAGCACGTGCTCCGCAGATATCACCTGATTAGAGAAATCATTGATAGAATGGATGTAAAGATGGATTATGTTCCCACAGATGATAACCTGGCCGATTCTCTGACAAAGGCTGTTTCTCAGAGAAAACATGATAGTCATTATGAGGCTTTGGGTATACGACTTAGGTCTGATTGGCTCTAGGCCAAGTGGGAGCTTGTTAGTATTTGGGTGTCCTAGAGACAATCTTATGATTAAATAAGGACATAGATGTAGACCTTTTTAATATTGTCGCAAATAAAAGAAAGCACTCTTTATCTTGTTTCATAATTCTGTCTTGATATTAATGTTAATATATTATGAATAACTTGATAAACCCCGTGGAATAAAATAGGTATCTCTTGAGATCATGAGGATTCAAGAATACCGGATGTTTATTCCTAATTTTATGTTCCTAGTCTAGAGATACTGAGAATGGGGTCAGTAATCTCGGGTAAGACTAGCACGACTTATCTACTTGTATATGGATACAAGGTATAGACCTCATGTGCTACAGATATGGAGATGTCTTAGCTAAAGTCGTGGGAGGACCTATAAGGGTATAGCTCGCACTGAACAGACCCACAAAAGAGACTCTATGAGGAAATCTCACAGAGAGTATCATTAGAGTAGTCTCTTTATATTTGGGTATGTCTTTCCTTAGACCAGAAGTTATTACCTAGACTGTGTTCTAGAAGGCATGCTTTGACTGTATACCTCGTCTGCCTGAAACATGGAGACTCATAGGTATACTGTTGGGCTTGTCCTGAAAGAGCACAGGGCTAGGGTGATAAGCTGAAGGAATTCGTCAGATCTCTGTGAGAGATTAGGTTATCTGTAAACCGGAGAAATCGGGATGACATTTACAGGGACTCGAGAATCTATGCATAGTAAAAGAGATCATGAGATGATCTGCCTTTAGAGTCAGTAAATTGAAGATTCCCTATTTCGAATAAAGCTTACCCTAAACCGCAAGGGTTGATACGTTTCCTTACCTTAGGTTTTATGGGAAGGTAACCGAGACGAAAGGAAATACATACGGCAACTAAATATGTGTAATAGGATGATTATGTCATTAACCTAACTAGCTCTGGGGCAACAAATTATTGCTAGTGCTCTGTGTTGTCATTAGATGGGTTGTGGGCTTATTGGGTCCAAGACCATTTATGTCAGTGGCTACGTTGGGCCTAATGGGTAGAGCTGGCAAAATGGGCCGAGCCCGCCGGGCCAACTAATGACAAGAGTATTCGACTACCTGATGAACAAGTATTCAAATACTACCTGAAAGTATTCGAATACTTCTTCAACAGAATGCAGAAATTCGAGCCAACTTCTGCATAATCCCAAATTTAAGGGTCCAAACGCGATTGGGAGTCCAATGACTCCCTAAACAGATATAACACAACATGTTATGAACCCAGAAACACATTCTTTTACTCAAATGGTTAAAGTTCCTCTTTTTAATAGATTAAACAAGCTTTAGGCCTCAAAATGATACTTAGGTGATCATGGCTCACCTCAAGAGCTCAAAACTTCGAAAATGAAGCAGAAAGGAAGCCTCCAATGCAACTCCAAGGTTCTGACTTGACACCAAAACGAAAATGCCTACACCAAGGTTGGTTCTTTCTCACCAAAGGTCACCACTTGGACCTCAAAATGTCATGACTATGGCTTTCAACACCCAAACCACCCAAAACCAGCACCCTCACCCACACACAGAGGATGGAAACTCAGAATACACCCTCACATTTCCTCACCCTGCATGTTCTTAAGTGTATACAAGCTCAAAGATGGAAGAAATCAAGTAAAGGTGACAACTTGAGTTCAAAAATGGTGAAAGGAGGCAATGGAACAGTAAACCACACTCAGCCCACCAAGTGCTTCACGTAGGAATTCTGGTATGCCTAGGGTTATGTGCTAAAATGCATATATATAGTCACTTAGCCATAAAACACACAGTATTAACTTTAAATGCTACGCTTAGCATTTTAATCCCAAACTCATGATTCTTAACCTACTCATTTTTACAAGAATTATCATATTTTTCTTATAATTTTCTGAGCACTTTTCCGGTAAGAGCTTTTCCAAGCCAGTACCGGTTTCTAGCACCAGTTCTCATTATTTGGGCTTGAAACTCGTTTTACAAGTCCTACATATCATTCTAGTAATTATCATGCACTTTCATTAATTTTCCGGGATACTTTTTCGGTACTCATTTATACTGACTAGCAGAACCGGTATCTGCACTTTTCTTCCGAAAAGCGACTTTCAGCATTATTACTCACTTACTATAATTATTAAAGCCTCATAATAATTATTAGGGTTAATTATGGAATCATTTCCTATTTTCTCATAATTTATTAATTAAATTCCTTAATTAACGGTGCAGGTTCTTACACTACTGATCAGAGAAGTGCAGGAATACGTCTATTACCCACACATTACCAGTCCATGTTGTACCTTCCCATGGCTTC
This sequence comes from Gastrolobium bilobum, assembly GCF_033153095.1. Classification (NCBI taxonomy): domain Eukaryota; kingdom Viridiplantae; phylum Streptophyta; class Magnoliopsida; order Fabales; family Fabaceae; genus Gastrolobium; species Gastrolobium bilobum. The sequence continues at coordinate 119,988 of NW_026895275.1, read as the reverse complement.
TTGGCTAGGCGAAACACCACATACATATCATAAACATTTTGCACTTAACAGCTCCATAGCATTTCAATAAAACAGTACATGAAAACACATCATGCATATAACCATCCTCCAATGGGACATGGTGGAACAAAAAATGGCTAAGCCGAGGACACGAAAACTTACCTTGCAAGCTAACTATCTAAGCCAAGAGTCCACACAAACTCAACGTCCAAACACAGCAGAATCACAATCTGTTTTGGACCAGCAATCATATCAACAACCATAGCTCATAAGCATATAACATAAGACAACGCTTATCTTTTACGTTTCATGTCTTAAGACTTCTCACAAAGCCACAAGCCCTTAATTCTTTGATTCTGACTTAACTTAATCATTACAGAAATTCAACTTCCATAATCTAGGGTCCACAAACCCATAACTCAGTTCTGTATGAACAGTACCGTTACTGTTCACGCAAACCCAGAATATCTAGATATATGTCGGGGACATATCCAGATATCCCATATTCGGATATCATATCCGGATATACATATCCGGATATCCATATTCCGATATCACAAGACCCCATATCCGGATACCAATATCCGGATATTTCGCGACAGAATGCAGTTCTTCATTTTCGCGAAGATATCACCCAAAGGTCCAACTTTTACCATTATTATACGTCATAGAATCCATTTTTAGGCATATACAGATTCATATACGTGTTAGTTACTTCATTTTAACATATTACATGCCAAGACTCAAGCTTTAACCCATTAAAACTCATGATCAAGTTAGGGAACATACCCAAGGCTTCAAAACAGAAAAGAGAGGTGCTCTTGGAGCTCTCTATGAAGCTCCACAAGTCTGACTACGCTGGTCCACGAAAATGAGCATCAAGGTTGGTCTTTTACTTCACAAGGTAGCTCCTTGGAGCATCAACCACAAAAAAAAAGGCTTACCACTTCCCCAAACCAAAATTCAGCACCCAAACCTCACTAAAACTGACACCCTAACTTAGAAATGTAACCTTTTTCTATTTCCCAAGGCTTGAACACACTCACCCATGGAGTTTTTGTGAAGAAACCAAGAGGAAATGTGACCTCTTGATGGCTCAATGGAGAGGGAAGAAGGTGGTAAGGTGGCTGACCAGAGGAATGCAAGTGGAGGCACGTAGAGCACAAAGAATCACCCTAGGGTTTTGTGTAATGCTCTATTTATAGTCGGTTAAGGATTAATCACACAGTATTAGCGCTAAGTGCTACACTTATCATTTTAATCCCAAACTCAGGATTCTTAAACTACTCATTTTTCTAAGATTTATCATATTTTTATTTTATTTTTCGCAGCACCTTTCCGGTACGCGCTTTTCTATAGCCAGTATCAATTCTAGCACCAGTTCTCATTATTTTAACTTGAAACTTGTTTTACAAGTCCTATATATTATTCTAGGAATATTCCCACACTTATTATAATTTTTTGGGATACTTCATCGATACACATTTATATCGAGTAGCAGAACTGGTATCTGGACTTTTTATCAGAAAAGCGACTTTCAACATCATTACTCACTTACTATAATTATTTAAGCCTCATAATAATTATTAAGGTCAATTATGGAGTTATTTCCTAATTCTCACATTTATTTAATTAATCTCCTTAATTAACGGTGCGGGTTCTTACACTCCCAAGTGTGGAAAAATAGCTCTCAACCAAGAAGAAAGATGGTGGCTCTCTACCCTTATCCCAAAACAAAAATTAAACTGCCCAAGTGGTGTTTTTCTTCAATAAAACTCAAGCTTAAAAAGGATTGATGATGATTCTTTTGCATATGAATAGAGAAAGATGAAGACTTGGTAGTATTTAGTGAGAAAGTCACAAGATTTTGGAAGAAAGGCAATGACATAATGAAGAACCCAACATGGCAGCCATGAAGATCAGCATTGGGGTCTGAAAAATGACCTAGGGTTTAGTGCCATTAGTTATATATAGGTGCACTCACTTAAACTAACAGTATTAGTTTAATTAGTTTCGCTCTTTGTCTAACTCTAAATTTTATATTCTTAACCTATACATTTTTCTTGGAATTATCATATTTTTATTATAATTTTTCGAAACACTTTACCGATATGCGTTACCCAGCCGGTATATGTTCTGACATCACCGCTCATTATTTTTACTCCAAACTTGTTATACTTGACCTAGATTACAAGAAAAAATCTTATTAGTGACTAAATTTAATGAAATTTCGTCACAAATTCTTGCGTCGCAAGTTTATTTATGACGAAATTTGATTAGTTGTGTCAAAAATTGTCATTTGTGACAAATTATTTCTGACGAAATTTTTCGTCACAAATAAACTTTTTTCTTGTATTTTCTAGGAATATTTATATTTTTATTATAGTTTTTTTAGAATACTTCACCGGTACGCATTTATATTGTGAAGCAGAACCGGTATCCGCACTTTTCATCATAAAAGAGATTTAAGCATTATTTGATCTTCTCGATAATTATTCTAATCTTTTTATATTTATCTAAAGTTAATTATGAAATTATTTCTTAAACTTATAAATAAATTATTTAAATTCCTAATTTGACAGTGCAGATTCTTACAATGCTCACCGAGTTGGAATTTGTTCTACTAATAATGTTCTCTAAATTTCATTCTAAAAAAAAAATAGTTATAGTTTTTAAATTTATTTTACAAAACAAGTCTTGGCAAACGAGTTTTTTTTTTTCCTGAAAACTAAAAAACTGTTTTTAAAAACAGTAATCAAGCAGAGTCAGTGGCTCTGTTTGATTGTTGTTTTTAAAAACTGTTTTTTAGTTTTCAGAACAAAAAAACGAAAAAAAAACTCGTTGGGTAAGACTTGTTTTGTAAAAAATATTTTGAAAACTATAACTGTTTTTTTGTTTTTAGAAACAAATTTAAAGAACATGTCTGAGTTGTTTTTGTTTTCTATTTTGGTTTTTAACTTTCAAAAATAAATAAATATAGAAAACAACTATTTTCATAACTATTTTACAAAATAGTTTTAAGAACAAAAAAACAGAACACAATCAAACAGACCCTAAGTTTCTACTTTTCTATTATGTTTCGTTTTCTGTTTATGTTTTTGCTTCTTTTTATTATTATGTTAGCTAGGGCTAAGCCCATTCTTGTACCCAAGAAAAAAATGATAGCAGTAAACCTCCCTTATACACTTCATCTTACCATCTTAAAATAACATCATTTTGGAGTTTAGAATAAAAAAAATATTTTGATAAAAATACATGTTATAATAAGAAAATATAATTTTCAAAATATAATATTTTTTTATATTAAATTCCAAAATAATATCGTTTTAGAATTAGACGAGATAATTTTATTTCCATGTAACATGAAAAACGTTAATCCTATCAAATAAAATAATAGCCACAATGCAAAGGAAAAAATAAAGTGGGAAAGAAAGGCAAGATCTGCTCTGATGTTTTAGATAAAGTAAAATGAAGATTTGTACAAAAGCAAGATAATGGTAAATCAAAGGCCTTGAAAATTATTTTAAGATCATATACTGAAAAACTAGTGAAATGCCTCCTCTTTTGAGCACCCCAAGACCTAAAAAAGCTGCTCCTTCTTGTCATGCCACCATCTCCACCTGTGGGTAAAAGCAGACCAAAAGTATTAGGTAGCGGTCAAAAGATCTGGGCATCATCACATGGGTTTCACATGTCGCGCTAAAATATTACCATTCACATTTTTAATAACAAAAATAAAGATTATACCAACTCTATGTACTGAAAGTAATTATAACAATATATAAATGCAAAAATCTTCAATTTTTGACCATGTAATGCAGTCCGAAATTTTTGACCATCCAAAGAGTTATATAGAAAACTTCAAACAAGGAATTAGTAAGGGATTATTTCAGTTTAATCAATACTCTAGTATTTCAAGTTCATAGTCATGTACTCCATGAAGCGGATAAAAAAAAAACTTGAATTTTTTTCCTTTCGCATTTTAGAAAACTTTTCATGTTGAAGGTTCTTAGACTCACCAATAGTAATCCCATCTGGGTTTAACTTTGGTCATGCGGTTTTCACCATATGGGTAATCAGTTTCAGCTCTTCTAGCATTTCTGAAAGCACAGCAACCAATGGAATATATACCTATAAGAAACACAAGCACCACAACATTAAGAACAGAGATCTTGTGCCAATCCCTTCTTATGTTTTCAAGTACACCAGCCTTGCAAGAATCACATTCGTAGCATAGAAAATTGGGGGCGTTGTTCCAACGGTAGCAATCTGGATCTTGGGTCACCATTGTTTCCACGTTGTAATTGCACGCAGTTGGTGGTTTACAACATCCAGACTGCATTCACACATAATTATGATTAAGAATTCATGTCAAAATTTTTTTTTGGAGTGAGTTGCGATTGGTTGTAGTATTAATGTGTTACGATTGCAGTATTAATGATAATTATAATTTTAGCATTGATGAGCATCTACAATCCTAACCATCATCAAATGCTACAATCGTAATATATGGAATGTTCATCAGTTTGATAACAAATAAAAAAAAATTTACTTTCAAATTGGATCCTCCTATTTTTTCTCCCCTTATAAAATGACTAATACTTGATAAGAAGAAATTAATAGCAAATTAATTCCTTACAGAAACAATGATATTGAACCAAGCTAGATACGTGCTTTATCGAAGGAATGGTAAAAAAAAACAATGATATTTAAAAAAAATAGTATGTCAATATAATATATATACACACACATACCAATATTTATATCGAAGCCACTTAATCTTTAACACGATTGAAAGAAATGAAGATATAACTTGTTTTAAGATTCACAAAATTGCAGTGGAAAATCTGATTAATGATTAATTTTGAAATCAGTAGTAGCTATGAGTCTCTTACTGAAATTTTGTTTAAAAAAAAAAGAAAAAGAAAAAATTACTCATATACCTCCGAAGTCAACTGTTTCTAATGTATTAAAAAAAACACTATTTCTAGTTTAGCTTATAACTTAATTACTTAATTAAACCACAACTTATTAGTACTTAATTAAATCAACTGAAAATAGATTATTTTAACTTAACCAATGATCTTGAGTTCAAATATCTAGAAATGAGAACATAATTGTATTAATATTAAAAAGATTTTACGTCACAACTTCCTTAAAAATTTCATTTGCATATAACTAATTAAGAGAAGTACAAAACTTAATTATCCTTCCAAGATATAAAAAACACAAATAGAACCCAAATGCAAACTCCAAATACAAAAAGTATAGTAAATCCCCAAGATAGAAACAAACTGTTTTTGCGTACCTGTATTGGAGACATATCCCTCTGCATATAATCAAGAGAGGTCCAAAATACAAGCTTGGCACAAGTGTTAGACCCCAAAATACAGCTCCTAATGGTACTCCAATATTGAGGATCCTTTATCCTATTCCTCAACCATGGTGAATAATCTTCAAGACGATACTCCTTATAAACCCTACCAGGCACTTCCACTCCCCTGCCTTGGCCAGTCACAACAAAACCAAATATAGTTAAACTAAAGAGGGCTACTATAAGGAACAACATGATCACCAAGTACACCCAAAGAGCCCAAGCCACATGAAAACATGCCCCTATGAAACCTGCTAGTGAAATCACAAGCACAACAAAGCCTATAACAAGAAGTGGCGTTTGAAAAACATTTTCACAAGTCGTGGTGCTCCTGGCCATCCATAGACCTGCACCAATGATGGGTATTGATGCTAAGAGTGTAAAAAAGTTCAAGAATCCTATCACTGTGTTGCTGAACCGTTGCATTTTACACTCCCTTTTTTCTTTTCTTCTTCTTCTTCTCTCTCTCTCTTATTGGTTTGGCTCTTGTGATTCTTGCGTTGTCTTCAGTTTTCTTTCTCTTTTAAAGTGAGATGGAATTTGTTTATATCACTCCATAAAGATTCGAGATTTTCAACATTTCTATCTCCTTTTCAAATAATTTCAATATTGTAAAAGTGTGTGTTATTTTAAGAGTAAATACATTTTGAGTCCTTAACAAAAAATACGGTCTTCATTTTTAATTCCTTATAAAAAAAATTAGTCTCGAGGTTTCTAACAAATTTAAAGTGGATCCATTTTGTTGAAATTGTGGTCTCTCATAAATTTAAAAAAAGACTCACATTATCCCTCAAAAAGATTAAAATGAGTCCATTTTGAATTTCTTAAATACCTCGAGACTCATTTTTTTTGTAAGGGACCGCATTTTTTGTTAGGGATCCAAAATGATATTTACTCTTATTTTAAATAATATAAATTTTGTCATTTAATAGACACAAGATGTAGTTTCCACTAAAAAAAATAAAAATAAAAATAAAAATAAAATAATAAATCTCACCTTTTCATATCTATAAAATAACATAACTTATATCATTTAAAATGATATACAGTTTTTTCTCTCAATATATGATTACTTTTCTCTGCATTAGGGTATTCCGAAATTTTTATTTTTTTCTTCCTATTCTTAGTTACTAAGCTATTCACTCTTTCAGAGTGACGAAATTGCCCTTTCAACGCTATCTGAAGCGAATATAACCAAATCAAAGAATATTTGATGTGTCATTGCAAAAGCAACTTTCAATATGGTATTGCAGTGATAGCCCATCTTATTTTTCATTCTCAACCCATTTTTCAAGGAATCATGTGAATAATATATAAAGCCTTGGTTACACATGGGATCAAGTCCTGGAAACGCGTCCATTTATTTGAAATGATTTTTTTAAACTAATATTTAGGTTCTATTCCATTAATGTGTTCATTTATTTGAGATGATTTTTACACACATATTTAGAAAATTTGTGTATAAATATGCTATATATAATGTGTACCTTCGATACCAAATTCAAATTTATAGTAACAAAAAAATCTTCCTAAACTTTTATTTTGAAAAAAAAAATCAAGTATTATAGTGACGCAATTTCCCTATATATCCGTAAGTGATGTGTAAAGTCCTGGATAGACCGTATTGCTATACCGTATGGTATGCGCTCAGAGATAGTTTATATCAAGTGTATACTAGGCTTAGAGCCGAGGTTCCAATCACTGCGCACAAACAATAGGCTTATAGCCAAGGGGTGGGTGGGTGTGTGCACAGTGTGGACAATATTCGTAAATAGGTAAAAAGTGTTTACCTGGAGTGTTTAGGCTCTTATTTATAGGTTTACCTTCCTGGGCTTGAGCCCTTTGAGCTCCCCTAATTGCAATAGGATTCAACTCTCTTTCTGTTGGGATGACATCCTTATCATGTGCCCTTTTGGCTGCTTAGAGTTGTTGAGATGCTGACGACTCTATCTCTTGCTAGATACCCTAGAAGGTAGTTGGGATATGATATTCATATCCATATCAGTTGCCCCCCAGCTCGGTATTCCGAGGTTCGGGATGTCGAGGTGTTATTATGTCATCCCGGATCTAGTTTGTCCGAGTTCGTTGGTCTTGGATTTGAACTTTTGGGTTTTTGACGTTAACGCTCTAGCTCGGTATTGCTTTTATCGAGATCGATTGCGTAACGCTTCTTGATCTGCCTTCAAGCATTGTTTGATCCCAGCTTCGACTTAATCATGTTGGGTCGAGTGGAAATTTTTGTTTGACCTCATGGTCGAGCTCATGCCTGACCTACAATATTTAAGACGACCTTGTAGCTCAAAGGTCGGAATTTGACCTGATCAGATCCCCCTGACCTTTCGCTTTATGCCTGCTGTGACGGTTGCAAGTTTCCACGCGCCTTCCCCTTATTGGGGGTTCGTGCATTGTGCAGGGTGCGCCGCAATAAGCTTTGCATAGGTCATGATTGCGTGCATTTAATGCATTCAAGGTGAAGTCCCCTTTTTCCCCCTCATCACTTAACCGTTTAGAAAAACCCCTTCGTCTTCGCGCCTTATGCTCTTCGTCCTTTAGATATCGGTTTGAAAACTGGTGTTGGACTTTTACTTTCGAATGAGTTTTGCTGTGAGCGTTTTTCTCTACACTTGCTGCTGTTTTAGGAAGGCTTTTCTTGAGTTTGCACTTTCTTTAATCGATTCCCAGTTGCTTTGTCCACTCTTTGTTCAGGTATTCCTTTCTTCCTTCCTTTATTTTCTTCACTTACTCCATTGTCTCGAGTGTTTGCCTGGTGCATGCTTTGCTTTTTGTTTGACTGTATATTTTGGAGATTCTAGAGTGTAACGTTCTAAAGTGTAGTGTTTTACTTTGTACTGGACTCGCGTTCTTTTTGTCCCTTTCATTTGGGGGTTCCATGTTTTTATCTTTTGTGGGGGTTCCTGATGAGTGCCCCTGGTTCCTCTTCTGGCCCGGCTTCTGGCCGAGGGGAAGAGGTAAGTGAGGAGGTAATGAGGCGACTACCTAGGTCGATCCAGTACTGGCTCTTTGGTAAAGAATACACTGAGGAGGAGAAGCTTCAACAGCTTCTTCGTGGTCACGGGGGAGGTCGTCGGAGATCCCGGGGTGGCGTTGGCAGGAGAGGGAAAGGTCGGAGAGGAGGGGGTCGTCAGAGTCAGCTTAATTTTGGCTCCACCAGCCCTCCCTTAACGAGTCTTTCAACTCCCGGGTCGAGTTCCTTTCCCGACCCTGTCCCTCTGTCTTATATTTTACCGTCTTCCCAGGTAACTCCGGGTCCGAGGTCCGTTCTGGATCGGATCCCTCCTCTTGGTTTGAGCGATAGCTCCTCTAGCCTTTCTTCGACCGAGCTGGGTTTTCCCGAATCGGTCACACCTTCTTGCCTGGATGATTCTGCATCAAGTCGGGTACCGTTCGTTGACCTCGTCAGTAGTTCAGACAGCTCCATTCCTTTTTCTTGGAGTACATCTTCGTTGTCGTCCGACCTGGGTAGTTCGAGGTCACATTTGGTTGATATGTGTACTGATCCTTATCCTTCATATTCCAGGACCACAACTATGGGATGTTCTGACGTTCAAGATTGGGTTCTTACCGAGATACTGCAAATGCGATCTACGATGTCTCCCGTCGATGTAGCCCAACTTCCAGTTGGAGACCTCAATGGGGTTGATATTCTTCCAGCGGGAGATTACCCAGTGTGCTCCGGTCCTAGCTTGGATGAACCTCATTTCTTCTATTTTTACCGGGATCTGATTACGAAGTTGGGAATTCGTTTCCCTTTTTTCGACTTTCAAATGGTCGTAGTTCGCCGACTTAGGGTCGCGCCCTCGCAGCTGCACCCTAATTCGTGGGCATTCATTCGAGGTTTCGAGCAAGTATGCGCCTACCTCTGTTTGCCTTGCACAGTTCCTCTTTTCTTCTTCTTATTTGATGTATATACAGCCCGGACTGGTGCCGAGGCTAAAGAAAGAAAGGGGTGGGTAACCCTTCGAGGTGCTCCAGGTAGGGGTATTTTTATTTCCTATTCACAGTCCTTCAAGGGCTTTAAGGATGCCTACTTCAAGGTGACATCTCGTTCTGACTCCCTTCCGTGGTTCGTCGAAGAGCAGCTGGACAATGGGGACCTATCATGTCGGTTTGAATTGTACTGGACGCAAAAGCATTATTGGAAGCGTCCTAAGGACTATGATACCCCATTAGCAGCTTTTTCTAGTTCGAAAAGGTTGGCGGTTTCCGTTCTGATCGAATATGTCGACGAGTATGGCATTATTGATCTAAGTCAGATTGTAGATAAATTTGGCGAGGATGCCCTTTGTGAACTTTGTATGTGATTTATTTTTATGGTTTATTTTCTGCTGAATTCGGAGCTTGCGTCCTGACCTTTAATTCTCTTTTGCAGTCAGTATGACCTCCGCCGAATATAAGAAATTTATTCCTAAGCCCAAGAAGTCCGCTAAAGGAAAGTCGAGAGAGGCTGCCTTCCTTGAGCCGGAGGTTTCAAACAAAAGACAGGTTGACTTCATACTCGGTGGCAACAGGTTGGGTGCCGAGGTGGTCTCAGTTGATGTTCCTACTCCTCCCTCTTCTCCACTTCCTCCGCCTCTGGTGATTCCTCATGGGGACATGATAGTCCTGGAACCTGGGGAGTTGTGGAAGGTCGGAGTGTCGGACCGACTTAGGGCCTCCCTGAAGCCTCCTCCACAGCTCATGGGTGGCTCGGCCCTGACTTCTGACGCGAGGGCCCTGATAGCACAGTTGGAGGAGGACTCCTTGAAGGCATCTTCTTTGCTCCAATCTTTTCAGGATCTCCATCAGAGGCTCGACTTAGCTGTTGCTTCCAACTCATCCCTTGTTTCCAAGAATGGTGATCTTAGTAAGTCTAAGACTGAATTGGAGGCGAGAGTTCGAGAGTTGACTTCTGTGCTTGATGAGGTGAAGAAAGCTTTGGAGTCGGCCATTGCTAAGGCGGATGGATTAAGTGCTGAGAAGGAGACCTTCTCCAAGTCTATGGCGGATAAGGATGTTCAGATCCAGAAATTGCAAGCCAACTTGGAAAAGACGAAAGCCGACTTTGAAGAGGCTAAAGCTGTGGTCATGAATGCCGCCGTCCAAGCCTTTGACAATGCAATTGCTCAAGCCCATGTTCTAAACCCTGGCCTCATCACTGATGGCATGGACGTCGCGAATGATGTGAAGGATGGCGCCATCATTCCCGAAACTCTGGGCTCTGACTCTGATGACGAGGAGGAGACCAGAGCTGAAACTCATGAGACCAACTCTCCACATGTTGCCGAATGAAGGGGTCGGAATGCCGATTTTTATTATGTATTTTGTTTGCTATGGGGCCTTTGAGCCCCTTTTTTTATTTTGTCTGAACATATTTGCCGCTTTGGGTCGGCTTTAAACTCATGTTTTGGTTTTATTTTTCCGAGATCATTGTTTTACTTCCCTGTTACTTTAACGTTCGGGGTTCAATTTTGATCCCGTGATACTTGACTTGCGTTTTGCCGAGGTTTCGTTAATCGATCTAGGATTATTTTTTGTTCGTCAACAAAATTTTCATTCCTTTGTTTGATCGTGAAGCTCTTGGGCTTCATTTACTTCAGTGGAAATCGATATGCATTGATGACAGAATTAAAGTAACTGCTCATTTTATTTGCATTTCAAACGAAATCTCTTTACAAAGTCGAGCTTAGGAGCTCGTTTTATTTTCTTGGAAATAAATCTACCTACTGACTGGGCTTAGTAGCTCGTCTTATTTACGTAGAAGCAAATCTAACTACTGACTGAGCTTGACAGCCCGTCTTATTATCTCGAGCGTCGGACTTGAAGCCTAACTATAGTAAACCTTCAGCTTGTCCGCGTTCCAAGTTCTCTTTACTGGCTTCTTGGAGATAGTTTCCAAGGTGTAGGCTCCCTTTCCCATATTTTCCTTGACTTTGTAGGGGCCTTCCCAGTTCGCGGCGAGCTTTCCATCTCTGGCATTCTTGTTGCCGATGTCCGCTCTCCTTAGCACCAAGTCGCTGCTTTGAAATGACCGTAGTTTGACCTTCTTATTGAATCTAGCAGTTACTAGGCGCATTTCCATCATATTCTTGTATCTGGCAATCTCGTTGCATTCATCTAGTAGGTTGAGTTCCACAAGGAGTGCCTCCTTGTTTTGACCTTCCGTTCCTTGTAACCTTTGCACCCTCCTCCAGGATGGTTCACCGATTTCCACCGGAATCATGGCCTCGCATCCATATGTCAGCTTGAAGGGGGTTTCTTCTGTGGCAGATTGGGCGCTCGTCCTGTAACCCCACAAGATGAGGTGTAATTGTTGCACCTAATTTCCTTTGGCTTCGAAGAGCCTTTTCTTGAGCCCGTTGATGGTCACCTTGTTGGCAGACTCGGCTTGTCCGTTAGTCTGAGGGTGTTCAACTGATGCAAACCGATGTGTGATTTTTAAGTCGGTAATTAACTCTTGGAACTTTTTATCAGCAAACTGTGTTTCGTTATCCGTGATGATCTCGGCAGGAAGTCCAAATCGGCTGATCAGGTTTCTTTCAAAGAATCTCCGTATCTTTGCCGAGGTAATGGTGGTGAGGGGTTCAGCCTCGATCCACTTGGTGAAGTAGTCAACAGCCACTATCAACCACTTGAGTTTTCCTTCAGCTGCAGTAAAAGGTCCCAGTAGGTCCATTCCCCATTTGAAGAATGGCCATGGTGCCGTGATAGTTTGTGTAACACCCCGTGTATACTCGGAATATTAACATTACATCGTATTAAGCGGTGCTTAATTAAAAATGCGGAATATTCTTTTTCTTTTCAATTATGACGTCATCATCAATTACCAACTCGATTACTTAATCAATTTCATAAAATATCGCCTGTATGTAAATCGCAATAAGACATCTACTGAAATACCTCAATATATAGATAAAGTGTGTATCTAAATCACAGCATTACATCAAGTAATCCGGACAATATCCTGATACATTATTACAACTCCAAAAGACTCAAGACATAATCAAGACATAACAATACTATGTGTCATGGACAATCCCCATGCTCACCAAATAAACATAGTAAGCAGCCAGTCTCAACGTAAAACTCCATAAACATAACTGAAGCTATAAGTATAAACAGCATGCAAATCCAGCATCCAATCATGGCAGCATAAAATAACAACAATCTAACTCAGCTCCGGCCTCCTGCCGCCTGAGGTCTCAACATTACCTGACCCTGAAATAAGCATTCCCCAAACGTGGGGTGAGATCTCTAAACAAGAAATCTCAGTAAGACAATGGGTCCTCAAGGATCTTCCACCCCAAGCTCACTTACATGTGCAATATAAGTTCTAAAAGCATTTATATCATTATCAGTTCCAAAACTATGTAGTGCAACAGATATCTATGGCATGTGTGTAATCACTATCTACTGGCCAGAGAAATGTAGGAATACGTCTATTCCCTACATGTAGTACAAGGAACACCGCTTGCACCTCACCCACAGCCTCACCCTCTTGTATGTTCCACATACTCAGGCTTACCGTATAGGTGGAACACCTCCATGCATATCAACAAGGCACTAACATACAATAACTCAACAACATTTCCAAAACATCAAAAGCATGTAACACAACATGCATATACCATATCCCCATGGGACATGGTGGAACCACAACATGGCTAAACCGAGGACACGAAAGCTTACCTGTACCCGTATGCCCCTCCGACTCGAACTCGGTATCACAAGGGTTCACACCACAAATAGAATCCAATGCACTCACAGATCTGGTTCAATGACCATCATAGTATCAATATACATATTCTAAAATTCCAAGGCAATCGAATATTATTTCTTTTCCAATTCGAACCTGGAGATCCTTTCTAAGACATATCATTTAACTTATTTAATTTAAGATAATTATTGTCTTATAAATATATATAACTAACGATTCCATATAACAATATATATATATATATATATATATATATATATATATATTAGTCTTATGCATATATTGTTATATTAGTTTTAAAAGGTCACGCTGCTTTTAAAAGGTCACGTAGTCTTATATATATATATATTGTTATATATATATATATATATATATATATATATATATAACTACGTGACCTTTTAAAGAAAACAACGCCTCTGACTCCCTGGGTTCATATAAACGCACGACTCCCTGGAGAACGAAAGCTAAAAGACATTGCTTTAATATGTATATATGTGTAACGAAACCACATCAAAAGCAAATTTGATATATATATATATATATATATAAAAAGCACTTCGACCAGCGTGAAAGCCCTACATTGGGTAAACAGTGACCAAATTCAAAGTGTTGAAATTTCATATGGAGTCACGCAAATCGATGCACCCAAATCATAAAAAGACAAAACAAAAAACCATCTACAGTGGAAGAGCGCACAATATACGAATGTTTTCTTAAAATTAACATGGGTTCTGAATCAATAGTAACATATAACAAATATTATACTCAAAATTATGGATTTACAAAGAGATAATTAAGTTTACCTTGGTTCTTTTTAGAACAGAAAAATGAAAACTTGAGAGGTTTATAAAGCACCCAAATCTTCAACAAAGGGTTCTCCTTCAACACAACTAAAGCTTTAATGGATGGGTGGTGTTTCAATGGAAGAGAGGAAGAAAAAAAATAGAAACTTTAGAGAAGAAGGCTATGACTCTAAGAAACTCTAAAGAGAAGCCACACTCAGCCGCTGAGTTTCTTTCTAAAAACACACCTAGGGTTTTGTGCCCAACTATTGTATTTATAGGCCACTTAAGGGTTAAAATACACAGTAGTAGCTTTAATTGCTACGCTTAGCATTTTAATCCCAAACTCTGGATTCATAACCTACTCAATTTTACAAGAATTTTCATATTTTTATTATATTTTTCTGAGCACCTTTCCCATACGCGTTTTTCATAGCCAGTATCAGTTTCTGGCATCATTTCTCATTATTTTGACTTGAAAGTCGTTTTACAAGTCCTATATATTATTGTAGTAATTATCATGCACTTACATTAATTTTCCGGGATACTTTTTCGGTACGCATTTATACCGACTAGCAGAACCGGTATTTGCACTTTTCTTCTGAAAAGCGACTTTCAGCATTCTTAATCACTTACCATAATTATTAAAGCTTCTTAATAATTATTAGGGTCAATTATGGAATCATTTCCTATTTTCACATAATTAATTAATTAAATACCTTAATTAACGATGCAGGTTCTTACATTCACCCCACCTTTTTAGGATTTTGACCTCAAAATCAGAAACATACCTGGTCGAAACTCGGGGTACTGCCGGAGAAGCTCGTCCTCACGCTCCCAAGTACACTCCTCAGGAGTTCTTCCGGTCCATTGCACCTTGACCATTGGAATGATCTTGCTCCTCAGCTGCTTCTCGCCACGATCGAGAATTCTGAGTGGTCCGACGGGAGTTTTCAGGTTCTCCCGAACCTCCACATCATCTGGTTGCACCACGTGCGAAGGATCTGCTATGTACTTCCGAAGCTGAGACACGTGAAACACGTCGTGGATGTTAGCCAGGTTCGGAGGCAAGGCAAGCCGGTAGGCAACAGGTCCTACTCTACCAAGGATCTGGTATGGCCCAATATATCGCGGGCTCAGTTTCCTCACTCCGAGTGCCCGACCAACACCGGTGACAGGTTAAAGTCTCACAAACACGTGCTCACCCTCACTGAACTCTAGCGGACGATGCTTGACATCATAGTAGCTCTTCTGGCGATTCTGTGCCTGCTTCAACTTTTCACGGATCATCTGGATCTGCAAGGTGGTATCTTGGACAAAGTCTAAGCCAAAAAGCTCCTTGTCCCCAACCTCAGACCAACAAGTAGGAGTCCGACACCTCCTACCATACAGTGCTTCGTAGGGCGCCATGCCCAGGCTAGCATGAAAGCTGTTGTTGTAAGAAAACTCAACCAACGGAAGGTACCTATCCCATGCCGAGCCCTGCTCCAACGTGCAAGCTCGCAACATGTCCTCCAAGGTCTGGATGGTCCTCTCAGTCTGTCCATCAGTCTGAGGGTGATAGGCGGTACTCAATCTCAACTGCGTACCAAAAGCCTCCTGCAGCGCCTCCCAGAACCGAGATGTGAACTTCGGGTCCCTATCACTAATGATACTCTCGGGCACCCCGTGAAGCCTCACAATCTCGCGAACATAAAGCTTGGCCAACTGCTCTGTAGTGAAGCTCACCTTCACTGGAAGAAAATGGGCAGACTTCGTCAGTCTGTCCACAATGACCCAAATAGAGTCACAACCCGCCTGAGTCTTCGGCAATCCCACCACGAAGTCCATGGAAATACCTTCCCACTTCCACTGTGGTACTTCAAGAGGTTGAAGTTCACCAGACGGTCTCTGATGCTCAATCTTCACCTTCTGGAAAACCAAACACTTGGACATAAAGATAGCAACATCTTTCTTCATGCCCGGCCACCAGAAGTTCTTCTTCAAGTCTTGATACATCTTAGTAGCACCCGGGTGGATAGAAAACTGACCCTTATGGCCTTCTGCCATAACCTCCTCTGTCAACGGACCTCGAGGAACTACAATCCTCTGCTGAAACAAAAGCAATCCATCATCATTCCAAGACACACCGTCTTGGTTCTTCACATAATCCAGACACTCTCTCTGAACTTGTGCCTCTTTAATTTTTTCTAGCAGCTCGTTCACAACATCTGTTGCTTCCAACTCGAGAAGTACACTCTCACACGGAGCGGTCACTGCCAAGTTTCGGAACTTCTTAACCACATCGAAGTTACCAAGTAACAAACTGGATGAACTACTGGATTTCCGACTCAAAGCATCAGCTACCACATTGGCCTTGCCAGGATGATACCTTAGCTCGAAGTCGTAGTCCTTTATGAACTCCATCCATCTCCTCTGCCTCATGTTCAACTCCTTCTGGTCGAACAGGTACTTCAAACTCTTGTGGTCACTGAACACCACAAACCTCAAACCAAAAAGATAATGCCTCCAAATCTTGAAAGCAAACACAATAGCAGCCAACTCCAAGTCATGAGTAGGGTAGTTCTCCTCATGAGGTTTCAACTGCCTCGAAGCATAGGCAATCACTTTGCCCAACTGCATCAACACACAACCTAGCCCCTTCCCGGAGGCGTCGGTGTAAAGCTCAATCTCAAGCGCAGGATCAGGAAGGACCAGTACAGGAGCAGTAGTCAGTCTCTCCTTCAACTCCTGAAAACAGACCTCACACTCGTGAGTCCACACAAATGGAGTCTCCTTCCGAGTAAGGCGAGTCAATGGCAAAACCATGGTGGAGAATCCCTTGATGAACCTCCGATAGTAACCTGCCAAACCCAGAAAGCTCCTCACTTCCGTAACTGTCTTGGGTCTCTCCCAATCCAGTACGGCCTCAATCTTGTTCGGATCCACTGCAACTCCCTCAGCAGAAATAACATGCCCAAGAAACTTCACAGACTTGAGCCAAAACTCACACTTTGAAGGCTTTGCATACAGCTTCTTCTCCTTCAGCACTTGCAGAACAGTTCTCAAATGCTCCACATGCTCCTCCTCCGTCTTGGAGTAAATCAAAATATCGTCAATGAAGACGATCACAAACTGATCCAGGTACGGCTGGAAAATCCGGTTCATGTAATCCATGAACACAGCAGGTGCATTGGTGAGTCCAAACGGGATCACCAAATACTCAAAGTGACCGTATCTCGAACGAAACGCGGTCTTAGGGACATCCTCCGGCTTCACCCGAATCTGATGGTATCCGGACCGGAGATCAATCTTGGAATACACACAAGCACCCCTGAGCTGATCCAACAGATCATCAATCCGAGGAAGGGGATACTTGTTCTTGATCGTCACCTTGTTCAGTTGCCTGTAGTCGGTACACAATCGCATTGTCCCGTCCTTCTTCTTCACAAAGATGACAGGTGCTCCCCAAGGAGACACACTCGGTCGGATGAAATCTTTCGCTGAAAGATCCTCAATATGCTTCTTCAGCTCTGCCAACTCCGGTGGCGACATCCGGTATGGAGCTAAAGAGATCGGCCCCACACCAGGCAACAGATCTATGGAGAACTCTATCTCCCTCTGTGGCGGAAACTCAGGAATATCCTCAGGAAACACCTCGAGGAATTCCCTCACCACAGGAATGCCGGTGATGTCCTCCTGTGTACCACTCACCAAACCTCCCAACATGACATAACCAAATGCCCCGGCTCTCAAGGCTCTCCTAGCCTGCAGCAACGAAATGTACGGCGAGGAACTGGCTGTGGAATCACACGGAGACAACACAACACGCTTGGCACAACAGTCAATCATCACACAATTTCTGGACAGCCAATCCATGCCCAGAATAACCTCCAAGTTGGCCATCGGCAATCCTATCAGATCCACTGAGAACTCACGGCCATCCCACTGAAACGCCACATCGCGATGAACAGTGGTAGCATCACATCTTTCTCCGGTGGCGGTAGTCACCCGCATCGGTGGAGAAAGCACATCACTGGGCAACTCAAGCCCCACAACAATCAGGGTAGCAACAAAAGAATGCGTAGCCCCAGAGTCAAACAACACATCAACAGCTGATGAACCAATCGTAACAGTACCTCTGACAAGGTTCGGAGCTCGGTCCGACTGCTGACGATCCAGGGTATAAACTCGCCCCGTGGAATGTGGCACATCTGATGCCACGGTAGGTGGAAGGGGAATCATTCGTAGTGGAACTGCCTGAACTGCAGCAGCTCTCGCTGTCGACAACGGAAACTCTCTGGAATAGTGGCCCTCCTTGCCACACTGGAAACATATCAACTTGCCGGTAGAACACGGCCCAAAATGAGTCTTCTCGCATCCCGAACACCTGGGAGCAGGAGATCTCGCTGCACTCCCCTGAGCAGAAGTCCTCTTGAACTGACTCGGCGCCTGCCGAGCTGCCAACTGTTTACCCTTTCCCTTGTTCCCAAACTTCCTGTCTTGCCAAGAAGTGGAACTACCAGCTGCAACCTTCGTCGCCTCAGCAACCTTGGCCTTCTTGGCCTTACTCGAGCTGTAGTAATCTTCAATATCACGACACTGCTGAACCAGTGTCCCAAAATCCCTAGAAGCAGAACCAGCTAGGTAACCAGCAATATCCTCACTAAGTCCCCTGCGAAACTTAGCAGCCAGAAATGTAGGAGTAGGCCTCGCCATCCTGAAGTGTGCAAACTTCACCAACTGGTTGAACTTGGCCAGGTACTCGTCCACAGACAACGAGCCCTGAACCAATCTGTCAAACTCTCCCTGCTGCCTCTCCTAAGCGTCATATGGAAAGTACTGACCCAAGAAGAAATCCTCAAACATAGGCCAAGTCATCACATGACCCTGCATCTCGTAGACATGAGAAAGGTTTGTCCACCACTCATGGGCATCGCCCTCCAGCATGTAAGTAGCGAACATCAACTTCTGCGGATCTGTGCACTGCATGACCCGAAATATCTTGTCCAACGCCTGCAACCAACGTGCCGCAGCAACAGGATCAAAGGATCCATCAAAGGCAGGTGGCTTATGCTTACGGAAAGCATTCAGCCGGCGATCGATCTCATCACGATCCTCAACAAAAACAGGGACGGTCTGCATGGCCCCCGTAAGATGATTGCCATCTCCCATCTGACTCTGAGAGTCATCCTGCAGACTGGGTGGAGGTGGTGGTGGTGGCGGCGGTGGAGGTGGTGGCGGTGGAGCATGACCAACATCAGGGCCATTCCTTATCTCCTCCAACATGACTCTAAACATCGTCATGTTCGCCAGACGGTTGGCCTCCAACACGTCCTCAGTGGCCTTCCTGTTCGCCTCTCTGACGGCGTCCAGCATGGCCTGGTTTGCTATTCTCATGGCCTCCTGGTCAGCTAGTCGGGCCGCCTGCATCTCAGCTAATGCAGCCAGGACAGGATCGGGCCGATCCTCCGAAGTCTCGCGGTTTCTCCCGGGTCTTACCATGACTCTGCACAAGTTACACAAATTATGAGTTGATCAGGCCCACGCAATGTGGTCACATATGCATTATCATAATAATACTCGACGGAGCAAACACACAAAACAGACACAACCAAACATCCTAATCATTGCAATACATACAGGCTTTTCCCTTGAACCGTTGCTCTGATACCATAAAATGTAACAGCCCTAAACCCTGTAGCATGATATTGTCCGCTTTGCCCTCGGGCTCACGGTTTTGTTTCTTGGGACACCCCACAAAAGGCCTCACACTAGAAGAGGTACCCACACCCTTATAAGGCATGCTTCGTTCCCCTCTCCAACCGATGTGGGACATTACATCTTTTATGGTATCAGAGCCTGGCCCTGGACCGGTGTGTACAGCGGGGACGCTGTATTCCCAGTGGGGGAGGATGTAATGTCCCACATCGGTTGGAGAGGGGAACGAAGCATGCCTTATAAGGGTGTGGATACCTCTTCTAGTGTGAGGCCTTTTGTGGGGTGTCCCAAGAAACAAAACCGTGAGCCCGAGGGCAAAGCGGACAATATCATGCTACAGGGTTTAGGGCTGTTACAGTTTGCAGCTCTTCAGGGGGTACGCGAAGGATTAACGCGTGCTTCTGACATTGTTCGCACCTTTTGACGTGGTCCTTCGCATCTGCCTCCATGGTGGGCCAGTAGTATCCTGCCCTTAATGCCTTCCTGGCTACAGCTTTTCCTCCCATGTGATGTCCGTTTATGCCCTCATGGATCTCGGCCAGCACGTATTCGACTTCATTCTTATTTAGGCATTTCAGCACGGGTTTGTAGAAGCCCTTTTTGTAGAGTTTCCCTTCTACTATGGTAAAATAGGCCGAGTTCCTCACGAGTTTTCTGGCTTCTTGTGTTTCATCTGGCATGACTCTTTTTTCCAGGTAGGCCACGATTGGCCTTCTCCAATCCTCGGTCTCGGTTATCACCATGACGCATGTCGGCTCCAGGATGCTCTGTTGTATTACAATACGATGGTTTACTGAGCCTTTTGAGCTGGCGAGTTTAGATAGGATGTCGGCCCTATTATTCTTGTTCCGAGGTATGTACTGGATTACCACCTCGTCAAACTCGACTAATAGCTCCTTGACCAGTTGGAGGTACTTCATCATAAGAGGACCCTTGGCTTGGTATTTTCCCTCAACCTGTGAAGTAACTAGCTGTGAGTCACTCATGATTTTTATCTTCCTTGCTCCGTGCTCTTTTGCTTGCACGATCCCGGTAATGAACGCCTCGTATTCAGCTTGGTTTTTGAGGTCGAAAATGCTAGGTGAAGTAAATGTTCAATGGACACTCCTTCAGGGCTTTCAACGATCACCCCGGCTCCGCTCCCCTTAGAGTTTGAGGATCCGTCGACATAAATTGTCCAGAGATCTTTATTCCCCTCTCCCTTTTTCATTAGATGGGGTTAGCTCCAGGATGAAGTCGGCCAACCCTTGCGACTTGATTGCCTGCCGAGGTTCATATGATATATCGAACTCGGAGAGCTCGACGGCCCAGTTGATCATCCTTCCTGCTAGATCCGGCTTGTGAAGTACTTGCCTGATGGGCTGGTTTGTTCGCACAATGACTCGGTGACCTTGGAAATA
The DNA here is from genome assembly GCF_033153095.1 of Gastrolobium bilobum. Lineage (NCBI taxonomy): Eukaryota > Viridiplantae > Streptophyta > Magnoliopsida > Fabales > Fabaceae > Gastrolobium > Gastrolobium bilobum. Next base: position 99,015 of record NW_026895275.1, on the reverse strand, counting down.
AGGTCGGAGCCTCCTTGCCGTGATAAGCAGGGCGAATGCAACTTTTTCGAGCTTCTGGTAACGAAGTTCTGGTCCTTGCAATGTCCGACTTACAAAATAGATCGGCTGTTGTGATTTGTCGGTCTCTCGTACTAAAGCGGCACTGATGGCCTCTTCGCCCACAGACAGGTATAAGATCAAGGTTTCTACGGGCTCCGGTTTGGACAACACGGGAGGGGTGGCTAGGAAATTCTTTATATTTTCGAATGCCTTCTTGCATTCTTCCCCCCATCCGAACTCTACCTCTTTTTTAAGTACTTGAAAAATGGCAAGGCTTTCTCTGCCGATTTGGGCAGAAATCTAGTTAAGGCCGCAAGGCGACCTGTGAGCTGTTGGATTTCTTTCTTGCTTTCTGGCTACTTCATTTCGAGGACGGCCTTGCATTTGTCGGGGTTGACTTCTATCCCTCGGTTAGTAAGCATGAAGCCTAGGAATTTTCCAGCTGGTACCCCAAAGGCACATTTCGCCGGGTTCAGCCTGATCTTGTGAGCTCTTAGTTGCTCAAAAGTTTCTCTGAGGTCGGCGATATGTTCCGATATGTGCATTGACTTGACGATCATGTCGTCGATGTACACCTCCAGGTTTCTTCCAATTTGCGCATGAAAAACGCGGTTCATCATCCTTTGATAGGTCGCCCCAGCATTTTTGAGGCCAAAGGGCATGACGCTGTAGCAAAAGTTTCCTTTTTCTGAGATGTAGGCGGTTTTCTCGTGGTCGTTTGGGTCTAACGGGATTTGATTGTACCCAAAGTACGCGTCCATGAATGAAAATAGCTGAATCCTGATGAATTATCAACTAACTGGTCAATGCTTGGCATTGGGTACGAGTCCTTTGGGCAGACCTTATTGAGGTCGGTGTAATCCACACAGATCCTCCACTTCCCGCTTGGTTTCTTCACCATCACCACGTTGGATAACCACGTGGTGTACTGTATCTCCTTCATGAATCCGGCTTCTAACAGCTCGTCGACGTGCTCACTTAAAGCTTGACGCTGGTCAGATCCTATCTTCCTCTTCTTTTGGGACACTGGCTGTGATCTGGGGTACATGGAAAGCTTATGGAAACAAAAATTTGGGCATATTCCTGGGATCTCCGAGGCTTTACATGCGAATACGTCAGAGTTTTCCTTTAAGAAGGAAACCAACTCCTTTTTGAAATCGACTTCCAGGTTTTTTCCCACCTTGGTGTGCCCTTTACTATCCTCCCCAACATTGACATCTTCCAATTCCCCTTGGGGTTCTGGACGAGGTGTTTGGAGCTCCTCCCTCAAGTTGAGTTCGATCAAGTTTACCTCACTTCCGCATGCCTTTAGCGATTGGTCCTTAGCTCCTCCGCTTTTAAGCCGAGGAGGGGATGATGGACCTCCGTGATGGACCCGTAGGGTCTCGTAGTAGCACTCCCTGGTTTCTTTCTGATCGCCTCTTATGGTGATAATCTCGTTATTCACCCCTGGCATTTTCAATGCCTGATGCTTGGTGGAGATCAACATATCCCAATCATGGATTGTAGGCCTGCCAATGATCACGTTGTAGGACGACGAAGTATCCACCACGACGAACCGAACCCTTCCAGCTCAGAACGAGTCCTTCGTGCCTAAGGTCAACTTTAAATCAATATAGCCTTTTGGAGGGGACGAAGCTCCGTTAAACCCGACCAGCTCGGTCACGCACCGTTTCAAGTCCTTTTTGTCTAGGTTCATCCTTTGGAACGCGTCCCAGAGAATTATGTCTGCTGAGCTTCCATGATCGATAAAGATTCTTTTAACCCGGCAGTTGACTAGCACTCCAGTGATTACCAGGCCATCGGTGTGTCCAGGTACGACCATTGCCAGTTCCTCCTGGGCGAAGAACAATCTTGGGGGAGCAGGATTACAGGCTTTCCCTTTAAGGTCGGCCTGTCTCTTACCGACATGACCTCCTTCAGGTACTTTCTTCTTGCATTAGCCGTGTCTCCTCCTCCACCCAGAGCTCCGCTTATCACATTGCATTCAAATTCAGCTTCCGGGAAAGCGTCATCTTTATCTTCGACCTCTTTTCCTTTGGTAGGGAGGTCTTGTCTTTGATCCTTTCTATCCTCTCTCTTCGGGCTTCGACTTCGGCTCCGGCTTCTTTGCCTTTGCTTATTATTCTTCTTGCCCTGGGTTCGGATGATATATTGCTTCAACTTCCCTTCTCTGACGTGCTTTTCAATTGCATCTCGGAGGTCCCAGCAGTCATCCGTAATGTGACCGTTTTGATCATGGAAGGCGCAGTATTTGTTTCTGTCTAACCCGAACTTGGCTTTGAGGGGTCAAGGTCTCTCGACATTGCGCATCTCGGTCTGAGCCACCTCTTTCCATATCCTGGATCTGGACATGTTCAAAGGTGTATAATCGTCATACTTCCTCCTTGGTGATCGATCTTCCGACCTCTTTTCACGAGTGTCCTTTGCTTTTTTGGATCCCTTCTGGTCCCGGTCTTTGTTGTTTTTCTTACTCGGGCTCCGACGTGTCGGGCTTCGTCCTCGAGATTCAACGTAGACCTTTTGCATGTCTTCCACGTCAATGTATTTATCCGACCTTTGCCGGAACTCTTCCATATCGTTCACTGGGTTCTTATAGATGGACCTCACAAGTGGGGAGTCTCCATCTAATCCCGAAATGATTAAGTGGAGGTGCACTGCTTCAGTTAAGCCCCGAACCTTGAGGGCGGCATCCTTGAACCTGTCGAGGTATTTCCTCAGCGATTCATTCTCCTTCTGCCGGATTCAGTCGGAAAGTCCTGGCTAGGTCCTGAAACGAGTCGATTGAGTTCCTCGAGAGCCTGGTTATCCAGGTCATCGCCTGACCAGTTAATGTCGTCGCGAAGATTCTGTTCTTAATAGGTCCAGTGATCCCGTTGAACAACATCTTGGTCTTGAAAGCCTCTAAATGAGCTTTTGGATCCTGACTTCCGTCGTACGGAGGTATCCTGGTGCTCTTGAGTCTCGGCGGTATGGCCAAGTTCATGAGCCTCTCAGTGAATGGGCTATCATTAGCCTCTTCATCATCCATATAATTCTCGTCCTGGTTGTCGCTCTGACCTCCACCATTCCGGTTGTTGCCGAGGTTAGGGTTCTGCACATTCTGTGCATTTCCTTCGACTGTAGCCGCGTTCTGCTGTTGCGGCCTACCATCACCAGCATGGCCGTTCCTACTAGGTCGACCTTCAGTGTTTTGATGCCGGAGGTCTTCGGCATTCTGATGTTGGACGGCTTCGGCGTTCTGATGCTGAGGTCCGCCGTTTACGACCTGCCCGGCTCCCCTAGGTCGGCCTTCCGCGTTCAGGTTTCTCAGCTCGGCCTCGAATGTCGCCATCCTTTAGGCATCCATTCGTTGCTGAGTCAGGAATCTGTTTCCGATCTCTTGCAACCTTTGAAGGATTGCACCCATGGCCATCATGGTCACGTTCGGTGGCTCGTTGTGTGGTGGGCGGACTGTAGCCGCTGTCGCGTTGGGCTGGGGTCTGGGAGTCTGATTCTGATGGCCGATCCCTTCGAACTGCACGTCTACCAGCACGGGTGCTGCAGTCGCCTGGAGCTGCTCCGTCGCGGACTGGTGTGGCGGTATTTGGACGTTGCTGGACGTCGAACGAGTGTTCGTCATCGTGGAATGGAAGTCGAAATTTATCGATCCCCACAGACAGCGCCAATGTAAAGTCCTGGATAGACCGTATTGCTATACCGTATGGTATGCGCTCAGAGATAGTGTATATCAAGTGTATACTAGGCTTAGAGCCGAGATCCCAATCACTGCGCACAAGCAATAGGCTTATAGCCAAGGGGTGAGTGTGTGCACAGTGAGGGCAATATTCGTAAATAGGTCAAAAGTGTTTACCTGGGGTGTTTAGACTCTTATTTATAGGTTTACCTTCCTGGGCTTGGGCCCTTTGAGCTCCCCTAGTTGCAATAGGATTCAACTCCCTTTCTGTTTGGATGACATCTTTATCCTGTGCCCTTTTGGATGTTTAGAGTTGTTGAGATGCTGATGACTCTATCTCTTGCTAGATACCCTAGCAGGTAGTTGGGATATGATATTCATATCCATAACATGATGTAATAGGAGAATAGGAGAATTTGCAGGGGCATTAATATCTTCTGCATTTAGAAAATGCAAGGAAATACTCTAGAACAGCTAACGGCGTTTTGGGTAATTGTGATCGAATAAAGGTCATATGGACTAGAATTGTGTTATTCTTGAATGACTATTTCACTACAAGAGCATCACGATTAGTATGGGATATTTGACCTGATGGTCAATATTTTTAAACTCGAATCGGTTATTTACTTAGTTAAGGTATTAGGTTTATAGGTTAAATTAAAATTATATAAAAGAATATAATAAATATAATAATAACAATATTATGGCTAAGAAATGGTGTTGCCTTGGTGGTAAATTTAATGTGTATTTAACTTCCATTGAAGGGTTTGATTCGGGATCCGATTCCAGGTTGAATGGATAGGATCAGCCGATCCGGTTCGAGTTTAAGAATAATATTAATAATGTCTATGAAGGAGACATCCGTGAGTGGTGGCAATCGCTATGTATAATTAGGAAATTTGAAACCAACGAATGTGGTGTATGTGTACACTAACAGAGTAAGGGAAAATATGATTTATCTTACAATATATAAGATGCATAATTTCCAAGAGATTGTGGAGACAGTTATCTGGGTCCGAAAGAGAGTATATAGAATACTATATGGATCATGGATGCCCTCTCTTTTTTATTCCCCCTTATCTGATTCATGTATGCACTGAGTTTTGTCGGCTCCACTAGGTTGATAATTCTGGAGAAAAAGGTCCCGCCAAGCTATGATTCCTCAATAACAACTAATGTTTTATTGCAAGCGCACCTTGTGTTGTTGATGGATTGTGTTCCACCATGGAGTTTTTCAAAATCATATACGGTCCCTTGAGTTTAGCATACTTAATCTGTTTACATTTGTCAAACATGTTAAAACAATGCCAAAATTTATCATTAGCATCATGTCTCCCGGATTTAATTTTAATCCACTACATTATTAATTATATAAAACAATGACCATATGAGAAATCAAATGTTTTAGTACAACATATAAAAAAGTTCACAAAAGGCATTTTTCATCCGTTATAAAACTTTCCTTCGAGGTTTAATATTTATTAAAAAATGTTTTTATATTTGTTGTAGAATTTTTTTTATGTCATATTTACATAGAAATGAGTGGGTCCTTAAATTTTTTCTTCATCTCTTTTCACATTATAACTGGATCTACTCACTTCTATATAAATATAGCATAAAAAAGATTTTCTGCGATAAAAATAAAAATAATCAACCCAATTTTTATTTGATTTTAGTCTCTAGTCTTTTTGAAATTTAGGTAATTCATCTCAACAACGGTTTCCATTGAAAGTGTAAAAAAAATACTTGCTTACGTGGCATCTTATTTGCACATCAGTGGACAATTGATGTATACCACATTTTACTTTCTTTTTTATTATTGGATGGGACCAATATTGTAGAACGTTATGTGCACTCGGTTTGTTAAGTTCATAATGGTATTAAGCGCAGTTAATTAATTATCAAATAAATGCGGAAGCTAATTATATTAATTTTATAATTGATATCATAAATAGATGTATAAACTTTTTCCTTTTTCGTTGTACATTGCCATTTATCTAATTAAATCTAATAACCATTTACAACATGTCATTTAGCTACTAATCATTTTAAGTCATCCACTACGTATGTTTCTAGGCGTCACATCCTAGTCCATATTTTACTTGTTGTCCAATTATCAAAGTTACATTCATACTTAACTTAGCTTATAATATTCAGAAAACCTTTAACTAAGTTATTTAATTTCATACATCTTTCTCAATTTATTTTATGGTTAATTCCTTATAAATTATAACAAGTGTTTCCTAGGTAACCTTTCGGTACATGTCCATATGCTCCACAAATTACATACAATATCAAATAGACCTTTATTTATATATCATACAAAACCTAAGTCATTTCAAGACTTTAAATAATAATTCCATAAATCATAGTTCATATGTCGCAACATCAAATGACTAAAATAATACAATTGCTCACAAGCTATATGCTTATACGCATCTTCCAACAAGAGTAAACAAACAATATATACATGATGGTATAGACAATTCCTATGCTCACATCAAATATAAAAATACATAAAATAATAATTAATGTTCATGTCTCATGTGAATATCAAATACAACAATGCATGTCTCGTGTCATGCTAGAATCTCTACGCATGCTTCTTGCCTTGAGAAACATCAATATCAATAGTCTTAGTACCTGAAAAATGTTCCCTAAACGGAGTGAGATTTTGACAAATCTCAGTAAAATGAGGTTCTCAAAGGATCACTCCGCCCTAAGTTCACTTACAAATATAATAAGTACAACAAAATAATAAAATGCATAATGCTGGATATATAGCATATAACATGTGCAATATCCACCGGCCTGAGACAAGTATGTATTACGCACGTCTGCAACATAATAAAAATATATAAGAATTCCCCCCATACCCTACACCCAAGGATGCCGCCTGCATGTAGGACACACTATCACATCCGCATATATATATATATATATATATATATATATATATATATATCAACACATTATGCCACAAATCATTTCCAAAGATATAAGATATATCAGTGCATAAATTATTTTCCAAAAACATACCATGCACATAAACTAACCTCCCATAGAGTTTGGTAGAACAAACAGGGATTCACCCTAAGAACCGAAAGCTCACATTTATCGACAATATACTCCAATGAACTCTCAGCATCCAAAGGACCACAATCATAGACCCTCACAAAATCACAATATATTTAAGGGCATAAAAATGATTGATTAACATATTCTAGTTTATCAAATATAATGACACATTATCTCTCTTCTGTTACTAATACATAAGGCTTTTTCCAAAACCATAAGTATTGGTTACTTAAGTTATGACTTAAACATATTTTACAAAGGTCCAAACTGGTCTCCTTAGGGTCCTAAATTATATAACTTCACATATTTGAAATATATTATTAAAGATTTAATTGAGGATTAGAGGGCTTATTTAGTGAAAATTCTGAAATTCGGGTGAAAATACACTCAAAGGGCAAAATGGTAATTTGACAAATACAGTAACCCTAAAATTATGAAATGGTATAATTAGACATTATTTGGTGAAAATAATATTGGATTTGGATTCAAAACAAAATTTGGAGTGTATAGGTAATTTTCAAGAAAATTGATGAATAATAATTTTTACCAGATGAAATATCATTGCATAATTTTACCAGGAAACTCAAATGAGATTATTGTCTTAGGATTGAATTATGTAATAATATCTAAGTCTTTGAATTCTAAGAGAAGTTTCAAGAAGGATAATTATGTAAATTGAATATTAGATATTTTATAACTTTACGAAAAAGTCAAATTTGGTGGCTTAACATAGAAAATATCTTCTAAGTCTTGAAATTAGATATTTAGGCTTGTCTTCCTTTTCCTTCTCCATGTCTTGGCCGAAACCTCCATGGTAGGTGAGTGTAACATCCTGAGCGCTGACAAGGGTAGGGAGTGATCGGCAGTGCGCAAGGGCACAAACAAGGAGCTACTTCTGGCAGGCTTCCAGCGGCGGGGTACATGAATGAACCGAATCAACACCCGAAAGAGAGGGATTCCAGAGACTGTGTTGGTATGGGATTGTACAATTGAGGATAGCTTATAAGAATTAATTGGTACTACCTATACTAATAAGATACATCCACTTTTCGGTAGCCCGGAACGGAAGAGCTCCATAATTAAGCGTGCATAACTTGCAGTAATTCTGGAATAGGTGGCCTCCTAGGAAGTTTTCGTGGGAAGTGTGCGAGGTAAGACAAAACACGCTGAAAAGTCTTGTGTTAGTGTGTGGTGTAACACCCCGTGTGCACCCGGTGTATTATCATCAAAATGGTATTACGCGCAATGTAAAAACCTGCACCGTTAATTTAGAAATTTAATTAATTAATTATGAGATTAATGAGATAATTCCATAATTGACCCTAATAATTATGAGAAGGCTTAAATAATTAGAATAAGTGATTAATAATGTGGAAAGCCACTTTTCTGACGAAAAATGCAGATACCGGTTCTGTCTCACGGTATAAATATGTACCGATGAAGTATCCCGAATTTTTTTGAAAAGTGTGTATATATTACTAGAATAATATCCAGGACTTGTACAACAAGTTTCAAGTCAAAATAATGAGATTTGGTGTCAGAACTGATACTGTAACACCCCGTATATATCCGGTATGTTATCATATCATCGTATTAAGCTGCAGTTAATTAAAAATGCGGAATATATTTTTCTTTTCAATTATGATGTCATTAATCATTACCAACTTGCTTACATAATCAAGTAATAAAACATTGTCTGTATGTAAATTGCAAAAGACAGCTAACTGAAATACCTCATTAATTAAACAACATAAATATGTCTCTAGTCACGAAACTACAACACGTAGACCGGACAACCCTAATAGTTTATACAACACAGTTAAACTAAAACATAACAGAAACCAAAGTGGCATGGACAAACCCCATGCTCACCCAAGTAAGGCACAATGTCAAACAACAGTCTCAACAGCAACAACAAAATAAAAGAAAGCTAAAAACATAACATCAGCAGATCTATCCAGCATCCAACCATGTCAGCATATAAACAGTAATATCATCAACTAAGCTCTGGCATTCTGCCACTTACCTGATCCTGAAATAAGCGCCCCAAATGTGGGGTGAGATCTCTAAACAAGAAATCTTAGTAAGACAATGGGTCCTCAAGGATCTTCCACCCCAAGCTCACTTACATGTGCAATATAAGTTCAAAAAGCATTAACTCAATATAAGTTCCAAAACTATGCAGTGCAACAGATATTCATGCCATGTGTGTATAACTACTCTACTGGCCAGAGAAATGCAAGAATACGTCTATTACCCACACGTAGTACATGGAACACCGCTTGCACCTCACCCACAACCTCACCATCTTGTATGTACCACATACTCAGGCTTACCGTATAGGTGGAACACCACATGCATATCATAAAGGCACTCGCATATAACAGCCCAACAGCTTTTCACAAATCAGTATATCATGAAAACAACATCATGCATATAACCATCCCCCCATGGGATATGGTGGAACCAACAATGGCTAAACCAAGGACACAAAAGCTTACATTGCAAGCTAACAATCCAAGCCAAGAGTCCACGCTAGCTCAAGGTAACCAAACAGCACAATCACAGTCTGTTTAAACCAGAATTATCATAAATCCTCATGCTCTATAATTTCATGTCAAAAGGAATACGTTTTCTTTCTCATTTCCGCTTACTGCAGGCTTTTCTCAAAGCCTTAAGCATTAAACTGCGTTTACTATTTTTAAAACTTTAATTGCAGCTCTTTACCAAAAATTCTAAGATTTTAAAATGTTAAACTAGACATATCCAGCTTTACAACGACATATTATATGCCTCAATCGTAGTTGTATAACTCCGATTAAGTTTTACGCAAAGTGACTGTTGTAACCGGAATTTCCAGCAATCAAAATGCGATTTCAAAATGACACAGTGATCAAACCACTAATCCAATGGCTACGAAATTTTACATAGTTTTATCTCTATGTGTTAGCTTCATATAGGTCCAAACGGGACTCGATTTGGAGCTCTGTAGCTCAAGATATTGAATTTTTACCGAAACAGGTTCGTTGCTCTCCCAATATCCGGATATCCATATGCGGATATGCATATCTGGATATGCATATCCGGATATTTCGCGACAAAATGCAATTTTCCATTTTCGCGAAGATATGCCTTCAAGGTTCCATTTTTAACACTTAAACACGTTAAAGCATGCATCTTTAAGTCCATTTAGGTTCATATACCAGTTGGTTACTTAAACAACTCATTAAACATGCCAAGACACCTCTTTTAAACAATAAAAACTCATGATCAAAGGTTCAACAACATACCCAAGCTTCAGACTTAGAAAAGAAAGGCTCTTGGAGCTCACTTGAAACTCCCAAAGGTTCTAACTTTGAAGTGTACGAAAATGGCACACCACCAAGCTTCTTCCTTACCAAAAATGGCTTCTTGAAGCCTCCAATGGCAAGAACAAAGGCTAACACCAAAGGATACACCAACTCAGCCCCTCAAACCAGACTCAAACAGTCACCCATGCTCAGAATACAAAGCTTTTCACTCACCCAAGTCTCAACCACACTCAACAAGGTATTTAGATGAAGAAAGTAGAAGGAAATGGCTTCAAACTCACGCAAAAGAAGCACCAAGGCAATGGAACAGTGTTTAGAGCAAATGGTCAGCCTCCATTCGCGTAGGAGTCATAAGGTGTCTAGGGTTTTGTGCCCAACTTATGTATATATAGCCACTTAAGTCATAAACGCACAGTATTAGCAATAATAGCTACGCTTAGCATTTTAATCCCAAACTCGGAATTCTGAACCTACTCAATTTCACAAGATTTATCATATTTTATTATATTTTTCAGAGCACCTTTTCGGTACGCGCTTTTCCATAGCCAGTACCAGTTCTAGCACCAGTTCTCATTATATTAACTTGAAACTTGTTTTATAAGTCTATATATTATTCTAGGAATTATCATGCACTTATTATAATTTTTTGGGATACTTCATCGGTACACATTTATACAGAGTAGCAGAACCGGTATCTGTACTTTTCGTGAGAAAAGCGACTTTCAGCATTATTACTCACTTACCATAATTATTTAAGCCTCATAATAATTGTTAGGGTCAATTATGGAATTATTTCCTACTTACTCATAATAAATTAATTAATTTCCTTAATTAACGGTGCGGGTTCTTACATTCACCCCACATTTTTAGGATTTTGTCCTCAAAATCAGAAACGTACATGTCTCGAAGCGCAGGACACTGCCGGAGAAGCTCATCCTCTCGCTCTCAGAATTACCCTTCCGGAATTCGTCCTGTTCATCGTATTGTGACCACCGTAATGATCTTGCTCCTCAGCTGCTTCTCGCCACGATCGAGAAATCTTGAGTGGTCCGACGGGAGTTCTCAAGTTCTCCCGAACCTCCACATCGTCCCATTGCACCACGTGCGAAGGATTCGCTACAACCTTGCGAAGTTGAGACACGTGAAACGCCTCTTGGGTGCTGTCCAAGTTCGGAGGCAAGGAACCCGGTAGGCAACAGGTCCTACTCTACCACGTAACTGGTATGGCCCAAAGAATCGCGGGCTCCGTTTCCTCACTCTGAGTGCCCAAACAACACCGGCGACAGTCAAAGTTTCACAAATACGTGCTCACCCTTACTAAACTCCAGTGGACGATGCTTGACATTGTAGTACTCTTCTGGCGATTCTGCGCTTGCCTCAGCTTCTCTCTGATCATCTGAATCTGCTGGGTGGTAAATTGGACAAAGTCCAAGCCAAACAACTCTTTATCTCCAACCTCAGACCAACAGGTAGGAGTTCTACACCTCCTACCAAACAGCGCCTCACAGGGTTCCATACCCAGGCTAGCAAGGAAAAACACAATTTCACAAAACTCAATCGATGCCAGGTACCTATCCCATGCTGAGCCATGCCCCAAAGTGCAAACTCTCAGCATGTCCTCCAAGATCTGGATGGTCCGCTCAGTCTGTCCAACAGTATGAGGGTGATGGGCTGTACACAGTCTCAACTGAGTTCCAAAAGCTCTCCGCAGTGCCTCCCAGAACCGAGATGTGAACTCCGGGTCCCTATCGCAGAAGATAATCTCGGGCATCCTGTAAAGCTTCACGATCTCCCGAACACACAGTTAGGCCAACTGCTCTGAAGAAAAGCTCACCTTTACCAGAAAAAAGTGGGCAGACTTTGACAATCTGTCCACGATGACCCAAAAGAGTCACAGCCAGCCTGAGTCTTGAAGTCCATGAAAATGCTCTCTGTAAGAACCTGCACCGTTAATTAAGTAAATTAATTAATTAAATATGAGAATTAGGAAATAATTCCATAATTGACCCTAATAATTATTATGAGGCTCTAATAATTATAGTAAGTGAATAATAATGCTGAAAGTCGCTTTTCGGACGAAAAGCACAGATACCGGTTCCGCTAGTCGGTATAATTGCGTACCGATAAAGTATCCCGGAAAATTATAACAAGTGCATGATAATTCCTAGAATAATATATAGGACTTGTAAAACGAGTTTCAAGTTAAAATAATGAGAACTGGTGCCAGAAACTAATACTGGCTATGAAAAGCGTGTACCAGAAAGGTGCTCCAAAAAATATAAGAAAAATATGAAAATTCTTGTAAAATTGAGTAGGTTAAGAATCCTAAGTTTGGGATTAAAATGCTAAGCGTAGCAATTAAAGTTAATACTGGGTGTTAAATGCTTAAGTGACTATATATAGGCTTATTGAGGCACAAAACCCTAGACACTCAGATTTCCTACGTGAGTTATTGAGGGTGCCTGACCAGAATACTGTTCCATTGGTCTTCTCCCCCATTTATTGAGCCAAGTTTTCACCTTTGCTCCATTTCTTCATCTCTAAACACCATTACCTTGGGTGGGTTGGTCTTGTGAGGTTGTGAGTGACTCCTTTGCTGAGTTGTAGCCCCTGGTTGAGGGTGAGGAGGTGCTGTTTGAGAGTTGGCTTGTGGGAGCTTGGGGTTGGTATTTTGAGTTTCAAAGTGCCACCTTTGTGAAGAAAAGAGTCTTCTTGTTGTGCATTTACGTGGCCCTTGGTTGCTGCACAGTGGAGTGGTGTAAGGAGCTCATTTTCCCTGCCATTTTCTGTTTTGAGAAGCTTGGTATGCATACTCAACCTTTGATCATGAGTTTTTGGTTAAAAATGGAACCTTGATGCATGTAATGAGCTTAAGATGATAACCTAACGTTGGGTAATGCTTAACACACTTAGAAATGCATGTTTAAGCTTCTGTAATTGGTAAAAGTTGGACCTTTGGTTTGGATTTTCGCAAAATGCAGAATCTGGGTTCTGTCGCGAAATATCCAGATATTTTGTTGTGAATATCCGGATATGGGTATCCAGATATTGATATCCGGATATGGGGATCTTAATATCCGGATATGGATATCCGGATATTAGAAGAGAGATATCCAGATATTGATATCTGGATATGCCCCCGACAAATATCCGGATATTCTGAGATTGCGAAGAACAGTAGCTGCATTGTTCATACAGTAGGCTATTGGGGGTTTGTGAACCCTAGATTGATGAAGTTGAACTTCTGTTTTAATTGAACTAAGTTAGAATCAAGTGATTAAGGGCTTGTGGCTTTGTGTGAGCCTTAAGACATAAACCGTAAAAGGAAAACGCAGTCTTTATGTTTATGCGTATGAGCTGTGTTTATTGATATAATTATTGGTCCAAACAGGTTGTGATTGTACTGTTTGTGGACGTTGAGCTGTGAGGACTCTTAGCTGGGATAACTAGCTTGCAAGGTAAGCTTTGTCCTCGGTTTAGCCATGTTGTGGTTCCACCATGTCCCATGGGGGTATGGTTATATGCATGTTGTGTTACATGCTTTTGATGTTTTGGAAATGTTGTTGAGTTGTTATATGCTAGTGCCTTTATGACATGCATGTGGTGTTCCACCTATACGGTAAGCTTGAGTATGTAGTACATACGATATGGTGAGGCTGTGGCTGAGGTGCAAGCGGTGTTCCTTGTACTATCTGTAGGTAATAGGAGTATTCCTGCATTTCTCTGGCCAGTAGAATAGTATTGACACACATGTCATGAATATCTGTTGCACTGCATAGTTTTGGAACTTATACGAATATACTGCTTTTAGAACTTATATTGCACATGTAAGTGAGCTTGGGGTGGAAGATCCTTTTGGACCCCTTGTCTTACTGAGATTTCTGGTTTAGAGATCTCACCCCACGTATGGGAAAATGCTTATTTCAGGTTCAGGTAATGCGGGGGTAGAGACCTCTACTGGCAGGAGGCCAGAGCTTAGCTGATAGATGTTACATGTTTATGCTGCTTATGCTGATATGCTGTTATGATTGGATGTTGGATCTTATTTACTGTCTTACGCTTTTAGCTTCAGTTTATGGATTCCTCTGTTGAGACTCTGTGGTTATGCTGTTGATTTGGTGAGCATGGGGATTGTCCATGCCACATAGACTTGATTATGTCTTGTTTTATGTTGGAGTTGTATTAATGTATCAGGATTATTGTCCGGACTACGTGTAGTGGATCCGTGACATAGATACTCACTTTATCTATATTATGAGGTATTTCAGTTAGATGTCTTTTTGCAATTTACATACAGGCGATATTTTATGAAATTGATTAAGTAATCAACTTGGTTAAGTATAATGACGTCATAATTGAAAAGAAAAAGATATTCCGCATTTTTAAGTAAGCGCAGCTTAATACGATGATATGTTAACAAACCGGGTATACACGGGGTGTTACACTCTCTCATTTCCATTTCGAAATCTCAAGAGGTTGAAGCTTACCAGACGGCTTCTGGTGTTCTATCTTCACCTTCTGGCAAATCAAACACTTGGACACATACACAGCTATGTCCTTCTTCATTCTTGGCCACCAGAAATTTCTCTTCAAGTTTTGGTACATCTTAGTCGCATCAGGGTGGACAGTGAACTGGCCCTTATAGGTCTCTGCCATAACCTCTTCGGTCAAAGGACCTCGAGGAACCAACAATCCTCTTCTGAAACAACAGAAGTCCATCCTCATTCCAAGACACACCGTCCTGGTTCTTCACGTAGTCCAGGCACTCTCTCTGTACTTGCGCCTCTTGGATCTTCTCCGTGGGCTCATTCTTGACTCTCACAGTCTCCACCTCGAGAAGTGCACCCCCAACAAGGAGGTCACAGACAAAACTCGAAGTTTCACAATGACATCAAAAACGTCATTCAATTCTCTGGGATCACAAGTCACTCTCTCAATAGAGGTGACCTAACCCCACAACTCAAGAATCCACACAAAACTCGAGTGAGTTTGGTCTGATTCCATGACTCTAACATCGACAAGTCCCACAATTTGATAAATCATTATTTTCAAAATAATTTCATATTCCTTTCACCATGAGAATTCATAATCAAGTTCATTTCAACTCATACATGTTAGTTAGCATGCTAATTCACAGAGTAACGTACCTTAGTTCACGTACACCTGCAAAATTTTAAATCTTAATAACATAATAGTTCGAATACTATAAACACAGTATACCTCAATCTCCATGGCATCTGCAAAATCGAAACTCAATTAAAGGTGAAATGACATTGATACATTACAGCAATCTATCGTACTCATTTCATGCTTAACACTATCCATGATGTTAATATGCGAACAAGTTATGAAGTATATCCATAATCAACATAACAACCTAGAGTCATGGAGACCACTTAAGTCACCAGTACTACTTGTACATGCGCAAGCCTCGCATATACAAGATCACGCGTGGCCTTTCCCACAAATTTCAAGTGTTATACACTCAGTTTCTCTGAAGAGAATTTCACATTCTCACACAGAGCACCATCACGCTTAAGTAATGGCGTAAGGCATCTTGCCTCAAAAACAACATGACCAGTGCTTCCCAAGGGGACATGCTCGGTCGGATTAAGTCTTTCACCGAAAGACCCTCAGAACGCTACTTCAACTCAACCAACTCTGGTGGCGACATCCGGTATGGAGCTAATAACAAGCCCCACACCAGGCAGCGATTCAATAGAGAACTCTATCTCCCTCTGAGCGGAAACTCAGGAAACTCCTTCGGAAATACTCCGAGGAATTCCCTCACCACAGGAATGCCAGTGATATCCTTCTGTGTCCCACTCACCAAACATCCCAATGTGACATAACCAATGTCCCTACTCACAAGGCTCTCCTAGCCCGTAGCAAAAAAAAGGCGAGGAACTGGCTGTGGAATCACACGGAGACATCACCACTCGCTGGGCACAACAATCAATCATAACACAGTACTTGGACAACCAATCCATGCCAAGGATGATCTCCAAAATAGCCATCGGCAATCCCACTGAAACACGACATCTCGATGTACAGTGGTAGCATCACACTTTTCTCCGGTGGCGGTAGTCACCCGCAACTGTGGAGAAAGCACAACAATGGGCAACTCATGCCCCAAAGCAATCGGGGTTGCAATAAAAGAATGTGTAGCCCCGGAATCAAACAAAACATCAACAGATGAAACACCAAAAGCCACAATACCTCTGACAAGGTTCCGAGCTCTATCCGACTGTTGGCGATCCAACGTGTACACACGTCCAGTAGCAGGTGGCACTGCAGGTGCCGAAGTAGATGCCAAGGGAACCATCTGCAAAGGAACTTCCTGAACAACTGCAGCTCTCGCCGTCGACGACAGACAGTCTCTAGAAAAGTGGCCCTCCTGGCCACAGCAAAAGCAGATCAACTGACCGGTAGCACAACGTCCTGCATGCTCCTTTCCGCACCCCGAACATCTCGGAGTAGAAGGAGGCCTCGCAAAACTTTCCTGCTGTGTAGAAGTCGTCCTCTTGAACTGACCAGGCGCCTGCCTAGTCGCAAACTGTTTTCCTTTTCCTTTTGGACCGAACTTTCTGTCTCGCCAGGAAGTGGAAGTGGAACTACCAGTCCCCTTCGTCTCCTCAATCTTGACCTTCTTAGCCTTACTCGAGTTGCAGAAATTCTCGATGTCCCGGCACTGCTGCACCAGTGTCCCAAAGTCTCTCGAAGCAGAACCAGCGAGGTAACCAGCAATATCCTCACTAAGTCCCCTGCGGAACTTAGCTGCCAAGAAGATCGGAGTAGGCACTGCCATCCGAAAATGTGCAAACTTCACAAGCTCATTAAACTTGGCCAGGTACTCGTCAACCGACAACGATCCCTGCACCAACCTGTCGAACTCCCCCTGCTTCCTCTCTTGAGTATCATAAGGGAAGTACCGACCCAAAAAATAGTCCTCGAAGAAGGGCCATGTCATCACATGACCCTGCATCTTAAAAGCATGAGAGATGTTCGTCCACCACTCGACCTGTTGAACTCCCCCTGCGGGTCTGTGCACTGCATGACCTAGAAGATCTTGTCTAACGCCTGTAGCCATCTCGCTGCAGCAATAGGATCATAAGACCCATCAAAGGAAGGTGGATTATGCTTTCGGAAAGCATTCAGCCGACAGTCGATCACGTCACGGTCCTTAGCAGGCTCAAAGTAGGGTTCCAACACCCCGGTGACATGAGTAGCACTACAAACTTGATTCAGGCTCTCATCCTGAACACTAGGTGGAGGCGGCGGCGGGGCGGTGGAGGTGGTGGCGGAGGGAACTGACCAACAGCAGGACCAGCCTTCAACTCCTCCAACATAACCCACATCATGGTCATGTTCGCCAGCCGATTCGCCTCAAGAGCATCCTCCGTAGCCTTCTGGTTCGCCTCTCTAGCAGCGTCCATCATTTCCACGTTGGCCAATCTAGTGGCCTCCTGCATCTCAGCCAATGCAGTCAGGATTGGGTTGGGTTGACCCTCAACAGTCTCGCGGGTTCTCCTGGGTATTACCATGACTCTGCACAAGTTACACAAATCATGAGTTGATCAGGCCCATGTAGTGTGATCACATATGCATCATCATAATAACACTCAACAGAGCAAACACACAAGACAAACACAACCAAACATCCTAGTTATTGCAATACATACAGGCTTTTCCCTCGAACCATTGCTCTGATACCACTTGTTTTGTCCGGCCGCTTCAAGAATCAATGACTATCCCCACATACTAACACGAGACTTTTTAGTGTTTTTTTCCTCACTCGCACACTTCCTGGGAAAACTTCCCAGGAGGTCACCCATCCCAGAATTGCTCCAAGTCAAGCATGCTTAACTATGGAGCTCTTCCGTTCCGGGCTACCGAAAAGAAGATGCATCTTGTTAGTATAGGTAGTACCAATTAATTCTTATAAGCTATCACAAACTGTGCAGTCTCACACCTGCACAGTCTTTGGAATCCCTCTCTTTCGGGTGTCGATTCGATCCATTCAAGCATGTAACCCCCCGCTGGAAGCCTGTCAGGAGCCGCTCCTTGTTCGTGCCTCTTTGCACTGGCGATCACTCCCCGCCCTCGTCAGCGCTCGAGATGTAACATGCCCACCAGCTTCCGCCTGGTTCGTCCTCGAACCACACCGTACTGGAAGAGAGGCCCTGCTCTGATACCATAAAATGTAACACCCCGTATATGTCCGGTATGTTATCATATCATCGTATTAAGCTGCTCTTAATTAAAAATGCAGAATATCTTCTTCTTTTCAATTATGATGTCATTAATCATTACCAACTTGCTTACTTAATCATTTAATAAAACATTGCCTGTATGTAAATTGCAAAAGACAGCTAACTGAAATACCTCATTAATTAAACAACATAAATATGTCTCTAGTCACGAAACTATAACACGTAGACCGGACAACCCTGATAGTTTATACAACTCAGTTAAACTAAAACATAACAGAAACCAAATTGGCATGGACAAACCCCATGCTCACCCAAGTAAGGCACAATGCCCAACCACAGTCTCAACAACAGCAACAAAATAAAAGCAAGCTAAAAACATAACATCAGCAGATATATCCAGCATCCAACCATGTCAGCATATAAACAGTAATATCATCAACTAAGCTCTGGCCTCCTACCGCCAGAGGCATCAGCCCTCAAGTTACCTGATCCTGAAATAAGCGCCCCAAGCGTGGGGTGAGATCTCTAAACAAGAAATCTCAGTAAGACAATAGGTCCTCAAGGATTTTCCATCCCAAGCTCACTTACATGTGCAGTATAAGTTCAAAAAGCATTAACTTAATATAAGTTCCTAAACTATGCAGTGCAACAGATATTCATGCCATGTGTGTATAACTACTCTACTAGCCAGAGAAATGCAAGAATACGTCTATTACCCACACGTAGTACAAGGAACACCGCTTGCACCTCACCCACAACCTCACCATCTTGTATGTACCACATACTCAGGCTTACTGTATAGGTGGAACACCACATGCATATCATAAAGGCACTCGCATATAACAACCCAACAATATTTCACAAATCAGTATATCATGAAAACAACATCATGCATATAACCATCCCCCCATGGGACATGGTGGAACCAACAATAGCTAAACCGAGGACACGAAAGCTTACATTGCAAGCTAACAATCCAAGCCAAGAGTCCACGCTTGCTCAAGGTCACCAAACAGCACAATCACAGTCTGTTTATACCATAATTATCATCAATCCTCATGCTCTATAATTTCATTTCAAAAGGAATACGTTTTCTTTCTCATTTCCGCTTACTGCAGGATTTTCTAAGATTTTAATATGTTAAACTAGACATCTCTAGTTTTACAACGACATATTATACGCCTCAATCGGAGTTGTATAACTCCGATTAAGTTTTACGCAAAGTGACTACTGTAACCGAAATTTCCAACAATCAAAACTCGATTTCAAAACGACACAGTGATCAAACCACTCATCCAATGGCTACGAAATTTTATAGAGTTGTATCCCTATGTGTTAGCTTCACATAGGTCCAAACGGAACTCGATTTGGAGCTCTATAGCTCAAGATATTGAATTTTTACCAAAACAGGTTCGTTGTTGTCCCAATAATCCGGATATCCATATTCGGATATGCATATCTGGATATTTCGCTACAGAATGCAGTTTTGCATTTTCGCGAAGATATCCCTTCAAGGTTCCATTTTTAACACTCAAACACGTTAAAGCATGCATCTTTAAGTCCATTTAGGTTCATATACCAGTTGGTTACTTAAACAACTCATTAAACATGCGAAGACACCTGTTTTAAAAAATAAAAACTCATGATCAAAGGTTCAACAACATACCCAAGCTTCAAACTCAGAAAAGAAAGGCTCTTGGAGCTCACTTGAAACTCCCAAAGGTTCTGACTTTGAAGTGTACGAAAATGGCACACCACCAAGCTTATTCCTCACCAAAAATGGCTTCTTGAAGCCTCCAATGGCAAGAACAAAGGCTAACACCAAAGGATACACCAACTCAGCCCCTCAAAATAGACTCAAACAGTCACCCAAGCTCAGAATACAAAGCTTTTCACTCACTTAAGTCTCAACCACACTCAACAAGGTGTTTATATGAAGAAAGTAGAAGGAAATGTCTTCAAACTCACACAAAAGAAGCACCAAGGCAATGGAACAGTGTTTAGAGCAAATGGTCAGCCTCCATTTGCGTAGGAGTCATAAGTTGTCTAGGGTTTTGTGCCCAACTTATGTATATATAGCCACTTAAGTCATAAACGCACAGTATTAGCAATAATAGTTACGCTTAGCATTTTAATCCCAAACTCAGAATTCTGAACCTACTCAATTTTACAAGATTTATCATATTTTTATTATATTTTTTGGAGCACATTTCTGGTACGCGCTTTTCCATAGCCAGTACCAGTTCTGGCACTAGTTCTCATTATATTAACTTGAAACTTGTTTAACAAGTTCTATATATTATTCTAGGAATTATTATGCACTTATTATGATTTTCTGGGATACTTCATCAGTACGCAATTTATACCGAGTAGCAGAATCGGTATCTGTACTTTTCGTCAGAAAAATGACTTTCAGCATTATTACTCACTTACCATAATTATTTAAGCCTCATAATAATTATTAGGGTCAATTATAGATATATTTCCTACTTACTCATGATAAATTAATTAATTTCCTTAATTAACGGTGCAGGTTCTTACAGATACCGGCTACGTAAAAGCGCGTACCGATAAAGTGCTGCGAAAAATAAAATAAAAATATGAAAAATCTTAGAAAAATGGCTAGGTTTAGAATCCAAAGTTTGGGATTAAAATGCTAAGCGTAGCTATTAGTGTTTATACTGTGCGATTAAAACTTGAGTGGACTATATAAGGATGTGGCACAAGTTTCTAGGACAGAAACTTAGCATCTCTACGTGAGAATTTCTGAAGTTTTGTAGTAGCCACCCTTGCCACCCTCTTCCTCTCCACTTTGTGAGCCAAGAGGTCACCTTTCCTCTTGGTTTCTTCACCAAATCTCTTAGTGTGAGTGTGCATTGGACTTGAGAGAGTGTAAGGTGCTTCTTTTTCTGAGTATGGTCTCTGTTTGGTGAGGTTCTTGAGGCTGACTTCTTGGTGGGAGTTATGGGAGCCATTGTGATGGCATTTTGAGCTTCAAGAAGCTACCATTGTTGATAAAAGACCAAGCTTGCAAGGCAAATTCGTAGCCTTGTGGAGTCAGTATTGTGTGACTCATTGGTGAGCTCCAAGAGCACCTTTTTTCGGAGTTTGAGCCTTTGGATAAGCTTCACCACCTTTGATCATGAGTTTTATTGGGTAAAAGTGGAGTCTTGGCATATAAAATGAGTTAAATAGGTAACCAACATGAACATAAACCTAAAAGTGTATAAAAATGCATGCTTGAACGTTGAAATGGATTAAAAGTTGAACCTTGGGAGTGATATCTAGCGAAATGCAGAAACTGCATTCTGTCGCAAAATATCCAGATATGATATCCGGATATGGGGTTGGACATATTCGGATATGAGTATCCGGATATGGCCCCAACAAATATCCGGATATTCTGGGAATTTCGAGAGTTTGACTGTTCTGTTCGGACATAATGGTATTTTTGGGTTTGTGGACCCATGATTGGTTAAGTCGAATCTCTATAATAATTAACTAAGTCAGAATCAAAGTGATTAAGGGCTTATGGCTTTGTGAGAAGCCTAAAGACATTAAACGAAGAACAAAACATTGTTGTTATGTCTTGAACTACTAAATGATGAATGTTGATATGATTGCTGGTCTTAAACAGATTGTGATTTTACTGTTTGTGGACTTTGAGCTAGTGGGGACTTTGGCTTGGATTGATTGCTTAAGAGGTAAGCTTTCGTGTCCTCAGTTTTGCCATTGTTGGTTCCCCCATACCTCATGCAGGGATGGTTTATATGCATGATGTGTTTTCATGTATTGATATTTGAAATGCTATTGAGCTGTTAAGTGCAAATGCCTTATGATATGTATGTGTTGTTCCACCTAGACGGTAAGCCTGAGTATGTGGCATCATACAATATGGTGATTATGTGGGTGGGTGCAAGTGGCGTCTTGCACTGATTGTAGGTTGCAGACGTATATAATTCCTGCATGTTCTCTGGCCAGTAGAATATTTAACACACATGACATGATTATCTGCTGCATTGCACTGATTTTGGAACTTATGTTATATTGTTGTTTTTGAACTTATATTGCACATGCAAGTGAGCTTGGGGTGGAGAGATCCTTGAGGAACCCTTGTCTTACTGAGATTTCTGTTTAGAGATCTCACCCCACGTTTGGGGCACATTTTCAGGTTCAGATAACTCAGGGGTTGATACCTCGGGCGGCAAGAGGCCGGAGCTGAGTTGAGATTTATGCTTTTATGATGATATGCTTGGATGCTGACATGTTCTATATTTATTATCATGTTAGTGGATTTGAGACTCTGTTGGGCTTTGTTGCCTTATTTGGTGAGCATGGGGGTTGTCCATGCCACATTGATTTGACTACGTTGATTTAGACTCGAGTTGTATAATGTATCAGGATCATGGTCCGGACTACGTGTTGTAGTTCCGTGATTAGATACACATTCATTTATATTATGAGGTTATTCAGTGTATATAGTTTTTATTGCAATTTACATACATACAATGTTTTGAAAAAATATTAATTAATCAACTTGGCTAATAATCATGACATCATAATTGAAAAAAAAAAGTTATTTCCGCATTTTAATTAAGCAGCGCTTAATACGATGATATGATAACAAACTGGATATACACGGGGTGTTACATGCAACATATTTAATCGAATAAATGTAGAAGCTAAACTCATTAAAGCGTGGACAAACTTTTTCAACTCATTATTAATTGAAATCATCACTTGCATGCAAGTTAATTACATATTATACATGATTCGTTCCATTTTCTTACTTATAATTTACATATAAGTTTACTTACCTATTTCATAATCTAAATCTTACAAGAGAACATCATGAAGTTTAATGCCTTCTCTTTACCATTAGTTGATCCATTATATCTACTTCATTCTCCGTACATACGAATGCCAAATTAAGGCTTTACCACTCTTTTTAACATGCATCATTTATCTAAATAAATTCTTTTAACCTTTCCATTTCTATTTGACTTAACCATTATTAAGCTGTTAATTATGGTCACTCACTCAACTTACCACAAACACGTAGGGATTTATTATGACCACTCCCCTAAGGTCTCCTTAGTCTTGTTTTATTACATAATCTTCATAGGATATAAGTTACACCGTTAAAATCTTGAAACAGAATTGCAAATGCAATTGCCCAGGGGAGTATTCGAATACTTCCCAAAAAGTATTCGAATACTTATTCGATTACTTCCTGGACAGAGGCCATATCAGCCCTGTTGTGCTGCAACACAATGGGGTTTTTAACCCCTTACCACTTCCATACAATTCACCTATGGGACTTTCATTTATATATATACCTGACCTAAGTCATTTAAAGAATTTAATTACTAATTCCATGAAACAGAGTTCATATGACATAATATCAAATGGCTCAAGCAATATAATTATTTAAAAGACATAAACCTATACATATCTTCCAACAAGAGCAAACAAACTCAACGAGAATATAGTGATATAGACAACCCCTATGCTCACATCAAATAAAGCATAAATAAATACTGTCAATATTAAGCATGCCTCCGCTACAAAATATTTCGTAAACATAATGCATGCATATCATGCTAACAACTCGACTCCGGCCTTTTGCCTCGAGATGCACTAACATCAACAATCTCAGTACCTGAAACATGTGCCCCATAATGGGTGAGATTTCTATTCTAATAGAAATCTCAGTGAGACAAGGGGTCCTTAAGGACTATTCCGCCCTAAGCTCACTTATAAGTATATAATAAGTTCAAAACACTAAATACAATGCATGGTCATGTTAAAGCAATATAATCGAGATAATATATCTAAATTCTCATAAAATCATGTACCACAATTCATATCTCATGTGATGTATGCAAGTGCGGTTTAACTGGCCAGGGAATAGGATAGGGTTTATGCACGTCTGCTACCTACCAAACATGAGGGATGCTGCCTCATGCCTTACACACCACGGTTGCTTCCTGATCATACAAGTACTAACATCACATACATACATTACATCAACAGGTATATCCACTTATTTGAGGCATATATCAATGCATATATCATTTTCATAAAAGATACCATGCATATAAACCACCCTCTCATGGAGGTCGATGGAATAAGCAACAGATCAATCCGAGGACCAGAAGCTTACATGTCACAACCAAGTCCTCTAATAATAACTCGGTGTCCGAGAGGTCACCACGCGGTATCCAACAATATCACAACCTATTGTAACAAGTACATCTCATCAATAAATATATACAAACACATAATGTTTAGAGGGACTCTATTTCTTTTTTGTTTCTTACGCTTAATGCTTCTTTCAAAGCCAAAAGTGTGGTATACTTAAATTATGACTTAATCCAAATTTTACCA
This sequence comes from Gastrolobium bilobum, assembly GCF_033153095.1. NCBI lineage: Eukaryota > Viridiplantae > Streptophyta > Magnoliopsida > Fabales > Fabaceae > Gastrolobium > Gastrolobium bilobum. Next base: position 74,308 of record NW_026895275.1, on the reverse strand, counting down.
ATGACCACCTTGACCTCCTTAAGGTTCAAAGGAATGGGTTCCATTACCCGGTTTGGCATTAAACTACCTTTACCATTTTTAAAACCAGTGTTGCATGTAACAGCCCGTTGTACACCGGTATTGTTAACATTGATTATGATATTACATGCAGCTACAATCACATCAGTTCTTTTAAAAATGCGAGTAAACTTTTTTCTTTTCATTACGTAAGCATTAAGAAATAATAAAAACGTAATGATAAAAGTTTTGATCATAACTGAAACTTAAACGAGAAATAATTAAAGTAATTTCCTAACTATCATATATTGCTTATCTTCAGTTACTAAGGGGTTCCCATAAACCCAATTAGCATAATTCTCACTTTTACGGTTTTTACGTAATTGAACATGGTTCAGCCTTTTGGACACTGCAAAAAATACGCATGCTACGAACATCTCAACGTTTAGTATGTTATTCTAGACCCAATTAACTTTCTAACAAGGTATCACAAGCTCCATAAAGTTCTCATTTGCTTCGGTTATCGCCGTTTGAAGTTGGACAAGTAAAGCTGCCAGCCAACCCCAAACAGGACACAAAACATACCTCACCATTTCTGCGATTCTAAACAAACCACTCCACCAATTGCTCTCAAATGTTTATACAGTAAACTAGACACCTTAAGCTTAAATTAACATATCATGGGCCTAATTTGACCAAGAATTTAAGGAGACATAAATTTCTCAAAATTGCCACCCGATAGCCCCTAAGTGCAGGGCATTCTGGACAGTCCTCACTCAAACGACTTTACAAGTCTGCTCACAGCTCCAATGGCTACCAAATTTGAGACAACATAGTTGACTTCGCAAGCTTCAAAATGATGTATGGCACGTTCCTATTGGACCTCTATGTAGGGAGATATGCTCTCTCAAAGTTGACCCAAAAACTACCATTTTATTTAAATTTCGACGGCATCTTCTTTGTTTATTCAACATATCTCACTTTATCAAAAGTTTGTTATTATCATCAAATGGTACCTAATACATATGGGTGGCACTCAAGGACCAACAACGCCTTGGTGCTCTTACAACCCATTACAATTTGTATCAATTTCCTCAAGTTACAATTCAATACTTGCAGTGTCAAAACTTAAACTTATTTCAATCACATTATTCCATTTGCATGATTTCTTCACATTAAATATAAATCATATCCTAGAATAGGCCTATTGCCCTTTCATCACATACATGCTTTAAATGTTACACAAGGTGCATAATAATAATATTACAATTCTCCAAATACTTAACATAAATACAAATAAATCCTTCAATATACAACATGAGAAATCCTCAAAATAAAACATGATAAATCATCAACTAGACTTAGGAAAAATATGGCATGAACAAATATGAAAATATGCATAATCCTAAACCCATATACAATATTCATGCCCTAAGTCTAGCCTATGCCGAAAGTGGCCTCAAAATGCAAAACAATCTCTATGTCCAAGTGCTCATCTCATGGGCCTCTTACCCACAACTCCAACCCCACTGCAACTACCTGAAATAAAGCCCCAAGCATGGAGTAACCCAGAGGTTCTGGAGATTACTCCGCCCAATGGCTCACTTAGATGTAAATCAATAATGAACCACAACAATCAAAACGGGATAAAGCAAGGGATTTAGTGAAGTAGGGATGCATAGGGAGTAAAAATACAATGAAGCTGGAATGGTCGAAGCCAAAACCACGCAACATCCGGCCTATTAGCCTCGGCATATAGCCTACAAGTTCTCATCCAGGGAAGTGTTCCCAGAACATCAACCAAGGCTCCCACCACCAATACACCCGAGACATTCCTAGAGTGCTCCTCTACGGATAACGACTCCATGACCCTAGGTCAACCCTCCCGGTAACCTATCCAGTGGAAGACCGTAACGCCCGAAGGCAACTATCTACTGGCCAGAGACACGGTTCATTATATGTACCCAATATACATACACATATGCATGAACATGTTATAACACATCATCAACATACACCTCTAACCACTACCCCCAAGGGCATGGTGGAGCTTAAATGAGGATTAATCCCAGTACTAAAGGATTACCTTGATGAAGCTCTCTCTAGGTAACTCCAATGCAAGATACAACCGAGCTTGGTCCAATCAGAAATGCCTACACACAGGTCATTCCCATTTCAATTAGAACCATACAACATCGTACACTTGGTTATTCAAGCATTCATGAATTTTTACAAAAACACTTACCATAATCCTTTTGGTCAAGGACCAAAGGCAATCCACCAAGCTCATCGTTCAAAGTTCACATCCGTGGGAGGCAACCTACAATGGTCACACAAGGATCATCAATACAATGGTGGAACCAAGTCGAAACACAAAGTCCCACACACACACACACATGGTTCGACCATTTGGCCCCAAAATACTAGACCATGTCGTTAATTTTATTAAAAGGTTCCAATAGCTTCCTAAGCTTACCACAACATCAATTCAAGTCCTTAATTCCATTCAATTACCATCCAACACCATTTCCCCCAATTTTTCTCTTTTAGGCCAATTTCAACACTTAGACATATCCAATGGTTCCACTTCCAATCCACATGCATCAAACCAATATACAACCTATTTAAACATAGTTCACAACCACACAACACCAATTACATGGTTTTTTACATCATCCATCCTTATCTCTCCTTGAATGGTCGAATTGTTTGTGTCCATATACCTAGGGTATTCAATCCAATTTCACACTTTCACACATCATACAATCCTATAATTAACTCATACAATTACTCCATAACTCAATTACATAATCCCATAACATTTCCATTTCACAAAGTCATGCATACCAATCATAAAATTGCCTAAGTTACCAAACTTTTCACCAATAATTTTTATGAGTTTAATCATCATAAAACATCATTCTAAGACACTTTTTTCTAATACACATTTTTAATTTGAGGTCCCCAACAACATCAATCCATACATGCAAGCCCTAGGTTCATGAAAATCAATCCATCAAATTAACCAATGAAAAGTGTGGAAACTTACCCACAATCAAGTCCTAGGACTCCTCCACACAATACCCAAGCAATGGAGGATCAAACAACTCCAAGAACATCAACTCTCCTCACCAAAACCGTGGCCATGGGTCACCTTTTTCTCTCAATCTAGTGAGTTTCATGGGTTGGGAGTACCATGGTTGGGTTTATAATGCAATTTACTTGAAGATTGGTGTGGAACTTTGTGGATTTTAATGGATGGAAATAGAAGAACAAAGCTTCACAAAATCCTCCCCTTTTCTTGATGAAGCCGCGGTTTGAGAAAGAGTGTGTGTGGAGAAGATGATGAATAATGCATGTGCACATGTGTCTTAAGCTCGCTTAAGTGGGTTGGGTCTCACCGCCACCTTACGCGATTCAAATTAATTCAAATCTCCCGCTTAATCCATTAAACGTCTATTAATTCATAGACTATTTAGAAACTCCAATTTTTAACATTCACCAAAGTCCTTTAATTTTCCTAGATCAGATGAATCCGGAGTTTTCTGGTCATTCGGTGAAATCACAGTTTTAAGCTGTTATGTGCACTGTGGGCATGCTTCCCCAAAAACCCTAATTTCAATCAACTTTCATCAAAAATCATAATTCCTAGTCCTATGTACCATTTATAACTTATTTCCAAACCTAGAGCTCAAAATTCATTCGGCACGCTTTATGGTGCAACTGTACCGCTGTATTTTTACCCGATAAAAACATTATTCATCAAATTTCCAGAAACTTGCCTAACCACTCAATTTTTCATTCTTAATCCATTTCCAGGGTTAATTTTTCCATTTGAGACCTTCTACTCACATTTTACTTCCTAGGGTTACGTGTTTGGCAATTACCTGTTTTACCCTTCTAGAACTCAAGACTCTAAGTTGTACCTATGGTACAGTGATGAAATGTTAACTATTGATGGATGTTCATGCTTGGTTCTTGAAAGAATGAAGAACCCTAGAGAGGAGAGTAATTTTCGGCCATGATGGGTGTTGGTGGCTGACTTAGGTTAGTAAGGAATGAGGAAGAGTGTGTTTTTAAAAGAAAGTTAGGGTTTTTAGAGTAGTGCCACTCATTACACTTAGAACACTCGGTATTAGTTCTATTACTTCCATTCATTATTTTTCTACCAAATTTCATATTATTAACCTACCCATTTTTCTAGGAATTATTATATTTTTACATTAATTTTTTGAGATACTTTGTCAGTACGCACTTTCTATTGTTAAATAAGCGATATTAGTTCTGACATCACTGCTTATTATTTTTACCCCAAACTTGATATCCTTAACCTAGATATTTTTCTATGAATATTTATATTTATATTATTATTTTTTTGGAATACTTCACTGGAACAAATTTATATCGCGAAGCAAAATCAGTATATGCACTTTTCATCTGAAAATTGACTAAAACATTATTCTACCTTCTAGATAATTATTTTACCATAATTATGCATAATCTTTTTTAATCCATGCTCCAGCATAGATAATGTTATTTAATTAATTATTTAGCGATGCAGGTTCATACATGTGGGGATAGTCCTTGATCCTTGGAGTGACCGGGGGTTACAAGTGGTATCAGAGCAGGCTTTTATTCCAGTACGGTGTGGTTCGAGGACGAACCAGGAGGAAGCTGGTGGGCATGTAACATCCCAGGCGCTAACAAGGGCAGAAAGTGATCGCCAGTGCGCAAGGGCACAGAGAAGGAGCGGCTCCTAGCAGGCTTTCAGCGGCGGGGTACATGAATGAATCGAATCAACACCCGAAAGAAAGGGATTCCAGAGACTGTGTCAGTATGGGAAGGTATAATTTAGGATATCTTATAAGAATTAATTGGTACTACCTATACTAACAAGATACATCTACTTTTCGGTAGCCCAGAACGGAAGAACTCCATAGTTAAGAGTACTTGACTTGCAGTAATTCTTGGATGGGTGACCTCTTGGAAAGTTTTCTCGGGAAGTGTGCGAGTGCAGACAAAGCACGCTGAAAAATTTCGTGTTAGTGTGTTGGGATAGTCATTGATCCTTGGAGTGACTGGGCATTAAAGTGAGCTTGGATTTGTATCTTTTTATTTTAACATCAAATCAAGAAAGTTTGAACAAGAAAAATGCTTAGAATCCTTTGGTGATCAAAACCCCTAAAAGAAATCCTTGAGAAAGTGAGTGTGTGAAAAGAAAACTCACCTTGAAGGTGGCGGTTTTCATGGTGTCATGAAGCTTGGAGAAATATTTTAATCCATTGGAAGCTTGAAATTCATTCCTTCGGCCATTGTGAAGACTTTTGTGGTGAGAAAACCTTACTTTGATGTTGTTTTGTGGTGATTTAATATCTAGGTTTTCATGAAACATGTAAGCTTGAATATTGATGTTCAAGTGATTTCTGGACTTAGATGTAGTTGGAAAGAATGATAAGGATTAAAAATAATCGGTGGAAATGTGTTCAAAATGTCATTTTGACAACCTTTGTGATTTTTGAAAATTTGAAGACATAATGGATGTGTATGTTGGTGAGTATGGTTAGAGAGGTTTTATGGCTATGTCTCTATGGAATTTATTGTTTGTATGGATAAATAAACGGTAGAAATCTAATAAAAATTTAAGGTGAAAGATTGATGATTTGTGAAGGAAGTTGTTGATGGATGGTAAAATTGAATTGGTGGTTGTTTGAATCATAAATGATGAGGTTTAAGAAGAGTTTTAAGCTTGTGAATTATTGAAAATTACCTTGGCCCTCCTTATGTACACATTCAGCCATATTGAGAAAATTAGGGGGAAATGTTATAAATTGTGTTGTGGCTTGATGAAAGGTGCGTGAATGTGTTGGTGATTTGGTTGATAAGGTTATTGAAGTGATATAATTGGTTTGTTGAAATTAAAGCACCATGGGAGGCATTTTTGTCTTGTTGGCTATGAGATATATGTGTGTCGGGGTTATTGTTTTGTAATTTGCTCGTTTTTATCAAGCATGTGTGTTGATCATAGGTGTATGATCATTATAGGTTGCCTACCTCGGATCCAATTGTAGAGGATTGAACTTGGAACGTTTTACAGGTAAATTTCTGTGTGTCTTGGGGTTAGTCTCTTTATGTGCTCCACCATGTCCTTTTGGAATGGTTGGAATTTGTGACATGTGATAATATTTAATAAAGTATGTTCATGCATATGATATGTTGTGTGAAATATGCATGTTATTTCTGAAGCCTGATTGCCTGTGAAGCCTGATTGCTTGTTCTTTGATCAGTTGAAATTAGGGGGACTTCCGCTGGATAGGACTCTTTGTGGGGATTCCAATTAGTGTAAAACCTCGTAGTGTTCCGGTTGTTAACATACATGATATTATAGCATACACAGCGGAAGACGTTATTTTCTTAAATATGAAATCGTCTTATAAAAATATGAGTTAACTTTTTCCAAAATATGTTCTAAAAACATTTCCAAAATCGTTCACATGAGATATTGCATAAGCATAATTCTAAAACATACATATACTAACTAATCCCTTTAGCCATTATTAGTGGCCATTGACTAACTGGATATGAAAACAAGTGTTATTTCTGCTAGAGTCTCACAAACAGCATAACAGCTATTTAACGAATATTTGGGAGAAAAGAATCTCACTCAATAACATAATCCTGATAGACACAGTTTATATAATCAATCATCTCACAAGTCCACATGGACTGTGATCCCCTCAATGGGTCAATACATAAGGCTCCATGCCCAAAACTCAAAACATCATATACATCCTATGCATGGCATCAACATATACATCTAAATAAATCCATAACAAATCCATAATTCTCCCATAAGCTCATCAAATACTAGTTATGATCATTATTACAAAATTAAACATAGTCTCAAATTAATATAACTCTAGCATGTTAAAACACTATATATGCTATCAAATAAAATATCCAACTGGCATTTAACTAGCCACGTGCCTAGTCCTTGCCCATGGAGGGGTCACCATTATGATAGGTACCTGAAATGATGTCCCCAAGAAGGGATGAGATAACAACAATCTCAGTCAGCTCAAGGTTTATAGAGAATCCTCTATTCCCTAGAGCCTACTTCTTGCATGACAAGTCAGATATAAAGCATATATATAATCATACAGCATAAACATAGCATCATATCTCATCATAGTCAGCTATTCAAGGACTCAAACCAAAAATAGTCAACATCCTGACATGTCCAACATGCCTAGTGTGCAATAACTCCCAAAGTCCAATCATAGGCAGTCTACACACAAATATCTGTAAAGTATGAAATAACTCAAGGGAATGACCAAAGAAGCCTACATACCCAATCATTGGCCAGTCATAATATACATCATCAGTGCATCATAACATAATAAATCATATAATCTCTATATGAATGTGAATGAATGCACATATACAACATATCTCATACTTTCATACAATTCAACCATAATGTCTACCATCATGGTGGGGCCAGAAGTGAAGAGGAACATCCTAAATAATGAGCTTACCTCAGAAAACTATACTCAAGCCTACTCGCCAAGGCAAGTACGTATGCTCTAACGCAATGTCCTCACAAGAAAGTATCTCTAGGCACACCAAGAGAAGGAATCATACATATCCATTAATTGTATATTCATCAGTCAGGTAAATATACAAGACTTAGCTATTTATTGATTCCATTTCCTTTTTTGCATACTCATATGCCAATAATATGCCTATTAGGTATTAATGCTCTTAAGGATGTTCCCTTTACTTAGTCCATCAAGAGAAAACACATTTGTTCACTAGATAGTAACCCAGTCGAGCAAGTGCATGCATCAAGTAATAAGTGGGATTATTAGTGCCCAAGTTATCGTTCCCACGAGAATAGAAACTCTAAATAATACTTTGAACTATTCTAAAAAGGATTTGAAATAAAATAAAGTATAGTATTGAACTGTTAGGTCTTTCATTCCCTAATGCCTTAAGGACGTTCCCTTAAGGTGGTAGGTTCAGATTGACTCCAAACAACTCCTCGCGTCATTATATATTAAATCCTTCCTGATTTAAAGAAGAACGATAAAATCATTGGAGGTTTGGTTGTGTGGTCACAAGATATTAAATGCTGAAAGCTTAAAGATAACAATAATTAAGAGACAACAAGATGGATGATTAACAAAAACAATTTTAACACAAGGAACAGATCCACTGTTCCATTCTTAAATAGCTATGCTCTCAACTCAAGACTTAACCCTTCTGAATTGGTTCAGGTCTTTTCACTGCCAACTCTGATTTCTCAGCTCATGGACTAAATGGCTCACAAGTTTTCATATTCCTATGGCTCCCTTGACTCCAACAGTTACTATGTTCAGAACCTTCAGAGAACGAGGTGGTGCCTTATTCCTAAGGCAACCAGTAAGATTGTTTCCACAATCCTACCTTCCTCCTACGATTAAGCTGTCTGAAATCTCTTCCTTAAGGAAGTTCCTTTCTCAGTTTGCGTTCAATTTCCATTGATACCCAAAGAGTTAAAATTACTTGAATCACAGAAATACAAAAGATTCGGTACAAGGGTTTTACACATAGTTCTTTAAGAATTTCACAGCTTTTACATTCCAAAATAACTTAGCCCATGGCTGAAAACACAAACATAATTATTTCAATCTGAAATCTCAGACCCGAGATTCAGGTTGAAGATAACAAATGGTAAAGAAGAGAAATAACAAACATATATTAATAACAATTAGGTTTACAACACAGAGAAATAAAATGGAGAAGTATGAATATTGCTTCTGAGGAGTCTCAACTGGTGAAAAAGAATGGGAAAGAGCTGTTGTCACTTAGCTATTCTATAACTATATAAGTAAAATACAGAAACTTAAACTACAACTAGGTGATCTTCTTCTTAAGGAATTCGATCATTTCTTTGTGTGGGATTCTTCTATTTATAAGCTGAAGGAATGGATGGAAATCTTGTGATTCTTCTTCAGTTGTTCCTTGATTGAATGGAAAGGCGGTTGACTGGTGCTCTGACCAGTGAAGCAAGTTGTTTGATTAGATGGCTTAGGGTTGAGATTTTCCTTTTTATTTTGAGACCCTCATACTTGCTTTTTCTCTAAACCAATGAGCACTCTTCGTTCTCTACTGTACATATTTCTTCTTGCTTGATTGTTGTACTCCTTTATTCTTTTAGACGCTTCTTTTCAATGTTTCCTTTAAAGTAGTCAGAGAATAGGTTAGTGGAGCAGGTGTACAACTAAGTCAAATCGTTCCTCTTTTCTTGTATTATCAGCTGATTACATCATCATTTGTTCCCTTCTGATACTTCTGTCCTCAGAATATGGAATGTGTCTTTACAGCAAAAATTGGTTACCAGTTGACGGAATAAATGGAATTTTACCATCAAAATGGGCTTGAATGGGAACGATTTTTCAACCCATCAAATACCCCAAAACTAAACTGTTGGTTGTCCTCAAATAACTCAGAAGTAGTGACATAGCTGTCCAATTTCAAAGAAAAGTTCAACACTAAAAGTTTAGCAAATGAGAAACATAATTTATTCAAAAATAAACTCCTATCATAGGTTTTAGAGTAAGAAAGAATTCACTCAAAGGTAAGTGAAGGTTATTGATCTTCTGTCCTACTGATCACTCAAGGTTGGTGTTTCTCTGTATGCTCCCAGGTGTGATTCCTCAAACTTGCTTATTTGCTGCTTTCCTATAAGGTACTTGTGTTTTCCAATCAAAGGGGCTTTTTATGGATAAGTCAAAGGACTAGGGTGAAGAGGTGATGTATGGAAGTTCATTGATTAAGGAACGTTTGTATCTGTTCTTCTGCTGAGAGTCTTTTTGGATATTTTCACTGGGAACGTTCTTTCTTTGTTTTACTGCCTTTCTTTCCTTTCTTTGTTGGAAGCTTTCTTTTGGTAGTAGTTTTCTATATTTTCTCAAACGTCGTTCCCCTTTTTGTTGTGACTTTTGTCTCTTATCTTTGGCAACTTATCTTATTTCATTCCTTGATCCTTTTTATCTGGCCGTGTGGCTTTTGATGGGGTGTATGTGAATGTACTGATGGAGGTGTTTAGTATGAACTATGGTGGGGTGACTATTTGATTGATGGCCTTTATCCTTTTAGGGTTCACATGTATCTCTACAGTACTAACAGTATCAAGGAAATTTCAGAGGTTTCAGTGTAGTCGCACCTTGGGAACGTTCTCATAGGAGTGTGTTTGGCTTTCTATTCCTCACTCGTTGGTTCACATAGATCAACATCCTTCACAAATCTAAGGGTTAAATTCAATTTTCTTTTCATTTATTTTCAGAATTCTAGTCAAGAGTAAAAAAAATGTTAACTCATTTGCCTTCTACCTCATGCTTTTACTTTTCATTATCAGGCAGCAGAATTACTACAACTGAGTTGTTCTTCTTAAAATAGTTGAATTTTAAACATTCAAAAAGATTTTTACTAGAATAGAAAAGTTTTTACACTGTGGGAAAAAAAACTAAAGCTAAAGCTATGATAAAGATAACAAAATGCAATTAAAAGGAGGGTTTTCCTCCTTTCACTGTTGACGCCTCTTCTCTAGGCTCTTCTTCTTCTCTTCTTCATCCTTCTCAATTTTCTCCTGTGTTAGTGGTCTCTCCTTTAATTTTTCTTTTACCCTTTTTAGTTCAACTTCGGGAAACTTCTCTCAGAAGATCATTGACCACAAAGGTGAGATGCTCAATGGTGTTTCTCATCATCACCCTACCATTATGGATATGCACCAGTTGGCCTTCAACATCTTCCACCTTGTCTTCTAGCTGAGTAACCCTCTCCTCCAGGAAGGTTCCAAAGACTTTAAAAGTTTGTTTGGTTTCTGCACATGCCACAACATCTTTGTTCAGGAGACGACTAAGTTGCAACTCAACTCTAGTGTTGTGCATGGCATGGGCATGCCTTAATGCTTCAGCTGCATCTCTGACCTCGTTCCTTACAGCTTGTAGAGTTATTGCAGAGGGTGCAACATTACTGTTCCTCATGGCTGTAGTGATAGAGTTGATGAACTGCTCCCTTTCTACCTTTTAGCTTCTTCATTTTCTGAATAATTTTGGGTTGGGGAATGGAAGATGATGGTTCATCAGCAAGTGACTTGTTGCAACTTTTTGAGGTGTTGTGGTAGAGGGGATTATGGCTAACTGTTCCTCCATCAGTAGAGGAACGTCAAGTCCTTCTTCTTCAACTAGGGCTCTAGCTAAAGCTTTGTTCCTTGAGGTGTCAGGACAAATAAAAGAAGAGGAAAGAGGTCATCCCAAGTTGATTTGTCTGGGGATAACCACATTTTTCTTCTTTGGGGGACTCTGAGCAATCCCCTTGCCTTTATCAGTGCTTTTCTGTGGCTGAGCTGCTTCATGTTCTTGCTCAGCCATTTGTTTTTCAGCAACCTGTTGTTTTTAACTGCTTTTGATTCTTTCTGCCCTACTTCCTCTTGTTTCTTGGAGGAGGGTTGTTGTGATTTTACTGGTGGTGGTGATGATGATCTAAGAGGTGATGCCTGTAAAGAAGGAACGTTAGAGAAACCAAAAATTTCAGGACTACCTGGGGACGTCGCCTTGGTAGCAGCCTAGGATTTTGAGGCTTCGTTCCTCTCCATTCTTTTAGCAATAGGGACATCATCCTCACTATCTTCTTCCTTATCAAAGAGGGTGATGGGCATTTCAGAGGTAGTTCCCTCTGAACTTTTTGTACTGCTGAAGGTTCTCTTCAGCCTCTGACTAGATCGTTCCCCCTTTCTGTGAGGAACTTTTCGAGAAAACTTGGAAGTAGATTTCTTCTCTGGCTTGCTTTCAGTAGCAGCAGGAGTCTTCTTCTTTACTTTTGGTAGAGTGAGAATGGGTTTGGATGGTTTTGTGGCTGAGATGGTAGAGATAGGCTTTTTGGTCTTGGTTTTTTTTTTATAGGTTTGGGGGTAGGAGCTTCTTTTTCTTCCTCTTCTTCTTCCTCATTGATCATAGAGACCCCATATCTAATATTACTCTCATAAGGTTTGTGGGGTTTCTTTGAGGTATGTTATCCTCAAAGTGTTCCAAGTCTTATGGTCAAGGACTGACCCAATTGATGGTTCCTCATCTGGAGGAATTGGAACACCAGCTCTTAGATAGAGCATGGAAATTAAATTGGGAAGGCAGTTGGTTGGTTTTCTAAACTCTTTTTTCAGACTCTCATAAATGAGGAGTGGTGCATTGAAGGAAATGTTCCTCATGATGCAATACACCTGCACTTGCAGCGCCCACTTCACAGTAGCATCATGGGTTGAAGGAGTCATCAGATTAGTGATGGCAAAAAGAGGCCAGAATCTGGCCTCATCTAGCAGGCTACTCTTATAGAGAGATCCCTTGGCGTACGTTGGTTTCTCCAAGGCTATTAACTTCAGTACCACCAGTTTGAATTTGAGGTCATCTTTCTTCTTCATGTAGTCTGAGTAGGGGCTGTAGCTCACTATTGGTAGGGAAAACACCTTGATAGTCTCAGGGGAGAATAAAACTTTCTTCCCCTAAACCACCACCTCATCTTTCTAGTCATTCTCTAGAATTCTCTTTGCATGATATAAAAACTCAACAACCAATGAAGGGTAGAAACTCCGTTCTTCTATTGCAAACTTGCACCACCTAAGGTTTACAAGTGTTGCAAGTATGAAGTTGGCATGATGGTTTCTTTCTTACTCAGCTGAATGTACCTCTCTGGGTAAAGGGTTACATTAGGTTCTGTAATTTTTGGCTCTTAGGAGTAGTCAGAAATAGGTGTTATGGTAAGCTTAGCTCTAGTCATGGTTGTGGTTGGAGAAGGATTAGGGCAAAGCAAAGAAGAAATTGGGAGAAAATGAGACTTAAGTTTTCTGAGCTTCAAGGGGAGTGATAGAGTATAACAGCGAAGGAGGAAGATATAGTTAGATAGGCATGCAAAAAAGAGAGAGAAACCAATTTAAGAATGTGGAAGGTTATGGAGGGAAGTTGAAGAAGTAGTGGGGGAGGAACGTTACAAAATGGATGACCAAAAAATAAAGGATGTGAATTCTGGTGATAGGTTGAGGAGATTGAACAGTTTTATGGTAAGATCGTGGGATAGAGAGGGAAGAGGAGCAATTATCTTAATGGCTGAGTGAACAGTTACTTTTCTCTGTGCATGTTTCCAAAATTTGTAATGACTACAAGTTGGTAACAGCTGCATGATATATTAGGTGACTCAGCAGAGACAGGTGTCTCTAATGACTTAGCATCCTTATCCCATAAGTTTGGGGAACGTTCCTATTTGAAGCAACTTGAAAACAATACATGTACAACATAAACACATATATACAATTTTAACTTAACCAAAAAGGAAAGATAAAACACACAATTTTTTTTTCGAAGAATGGGTTTTGTGGTTAGTTAACCAACCTAAAACTACGTTCCTGTCACGGAACAGATTATATTCTCAGAGAATTTGGGTGAACATCAGATGTTCCCCCTTGTTTTCCCTTTGTGTGGCCAAGTTAACCACCCAAAAATTTGTTCTTGTCAGGGAACAAAGGTAAAAAGCCAGGTTACCTCTCAGTCAGCGCTTAATTTAATGTCTTTAGCTAGACCCAATGTTCATTTTTTTATGTGGAATCAGAGAGAGGGATACTTTCCTCTTTATCATTGAAGGTGTCATCAGAATACAATTTCAGCATCTGCCCATTAACTTTGAAGGAACGACCGTGTTCAAATCCTTGAGTTTCAAAGGCCCCATTTCCTGAGTCTTGAATAATCTGATATGGACCAGTCCATCTTGATTTGAGCTTCCCAGGAAATAGTTTGAGCCTTGAATTGAATAATAAGACTTTCTGACAAACCTTAAATTCTTTATTCCTGATTCTTCTGTCATGCCACTTTTTCATTCTTTCTTTATACAGCTTGTGATTCTCATATGTATTTCCTCTGAATTCTTCCAATTCTTCCAGCTGAAGCAACCTCTTTTCTCCTATTGTCTTCTCATCTATGTTTAATGAATATATTCCCCAATATGCTTTGTGGCTTTGCCAAAGATCAATCTATATGGGGAACATCCAAATGGTGTTCTATAGGTTGTTCTGTAAGCCCACAATGCTTCATCTGATTTGAGAGCCCAGTCTTTTTGAGAAGGATTGACAACCTTCTCTAGAAGTCTCTTAACCTCTTGGTTAGATACTTCAATAAGCCCGCCGGTTTGAGGATGATATGGAGTTGAAACTTTGTGTCTTTCTCTATATTTTTCCAACAACCTCTCAAATTGGTGATTGATAAAGTGCTTCCCACCATCATTGATAATGCAGCGAGGTGTTCCGTACCTTGTCAAAATATTTTTCTTTAAGAATCTCACCACAACTTTAGCATCATTAGTGGGTAAAGCAACAGCTTCCACCCACTTGATCACATAATCAACAATCTTTAAAATAAATTTGTTCCCATAAGAAGGAGGAAATGGACCCATAAAATCAATGCCCCAGACATCAAACAATTTAACTTCTAGAATAGGATTAAGAGGCATTTCATTATGTTTGGTTATGTTTCCTTCCCTTTGATATCTATCACATTCTTTAGCATATTGAAGGGCATCTTTAAAAAGAAAGGGATAATATAAACCTAATTGAATTACTTTGGATGTAGTTCTGATTCCTCTTAGATGGCCTCCATATGGTGAGGAATGGCAGTGGAAGAGGATTTGGGCTTGTTCTTCTTCTGGAACGCACCTTCTTATCATTTGATCTGCACGTCTTTTGAACAATAGAGGTTCATCACATAAATAGTTCATGCAATCATGAAAGAATTTTTTCTTTTGCATTTTATTTTCCTCATAAGGTTCTATTCCTGCTGACAATAATCACCAAGGAACGTTTTTATCGTAGATGACAATAATTGTTCATCAGGGAAAGATGATCTGCAATCTGGTTCTCACAAGTTTCTATTCCTTGATAGGCAGACCCGCTTAAGTTTGTTCCAATCTGGAAAGATGATCTGTAATCTGGTTTTCACAACCTTTTTTTTACTTGACTTCCAGATTGAATTCTTGTAGATCCATCTAATTAAACGAGGTTTTGCTTCTTTCTTAGGAAACAAGTATCTGAGAGCTGCATGGTCAGTATGGACAGTAACTTTGGAATCAATAAAATATAGTCTGAACTTTTCGCATACATTTACTACAGCCAGTAGCTCCTTTTCAATGACTATATAGTTCACTTGAGCTTCATTCAAGGTTTTGCTGGCATAGTATATGCTACGAAATAGTTTATCCTAGAGCATATCTCCCTCCACAGAGGTCCAAGAGGGATGTGACATACATCATTTTGAAGTTTGAGATGTCAGATATGTTGTGTCAAAATTTGGTACCATTTAGAGTTGTGTAGCTCCTTGTAGTTGAGAAAAGAACACAAACTTTCCAAAGAGGTCCAGTGCAGGGGCTGTTCGAGTCTGTGACTTTCACGAATTATTTCTCCCTCAATTCTTACTCAAATTAGGCTCATGATATATCAAATTAAATCTCAAGGTGTCAGTATTCTGTATAAAAATTTGAGAGAAACTAGCTGATTGTTTTGTCCATAATCGCAAAAATGGTGAGGGACATTTGGTGCTCTGTTTTAGGTTGGCTGACAACTTTGCTTGTCCAACTTCAAACGGTTACAATCGGAGCTAGAGAACTCCAATTGAGGCGTGTGATACCTCGTTGGAAATATAATTGAGTGTAGTTTAACATACAAAAAGGTGAGAAATTAATGATGAGTAGGTTGCGCACAGTGACCAAAAAATAGAAGCATGTTCAGTTATAGAAAAATCATAAAAGTGAGATTTATGCTATGTGGGTTTACGGGAACCCCTTAGTAACTTAAAATAAGTAATGTATGATAGTTAGGCATGTATTTTTTTTAATTCTGCGTTTAGAATTCAGTTAATGTCATAGCTTATGCTATTACATTTTATTATTATTTTCAAATGCTTACGTAATGAAAAGGAAAAAAGTTTACTCGCATTTTTAAATGAACTGTTGTGATTCTAACTGCGCTTAATATCATAATCAATGTTAACAAGGAAGGAGTTGAGAGAGTTTCCATGGGTGACATAGGATGAATGTACAGTTATGACACCACATTAATTACGATTCTAATTGGCATACTTGCCATAGATAAAATGAAGAGTAAATACTCTTTTTGGTCCTCAGCAAATTTCACGATGCCCGCTTTAGTCCCTAGAATATAAAAAGGCTCATCATGGTCCCTAAGAAATTCAAAATGGACCCATTTTAGTCCTTTTAGGGACTAATATGGGTCTTTTTTGAATTTGTGAGGGACCACGATTTCAACTAAATGGATCCATTTTGAATTTCTTAGGGACCACGATGGGCCTTTTTATTTGCTAGGGACTAAAGCGCGCATCGTAAAATTTGCTGAGGACCAAAAATGGTATTTACTCTAAAATGAATAGGACATTTAAATTGTAGAATATTATGTAAAATAGTAATGAAAGTGTATAAGAAATTATGATCCAGTGGTGTATATATATACTACTAATAGTAGTGTGCTTGTGAAATAATCTGATATTTTATATGGATTGTGGGGAATATAGTATGATGTGATATAGTATATATACATATGGATATAGTCTCTTGGTAATGGGGACGGGACTT
Organism: Gastrolobium bilobum; assembly: GCF_033153095.1. Lineage (NCBI taxonomy): Eukaryota > Viridiplantae > Streptophyta > Magnoliopsida > Fabales > Fabaceae > Gastrolobium > Gastrolobium bilobum. The sequence goes on along the minus strand of NW_026895275.1, from coordinate 57,649 downwards.
CCCCTAGAGCAATACCCTGTGTGGGTTTCCAGAAACGGCTCTTGCCAAAGGGGTGTGTGTGTGCACAATGATAGCATGACAATAAGAAAGAAAGCATAACATACTTGTAGGCTTTACCTCTTATTTATAGAATTTACCTGTGGGTATTAGATTCTGAACCTTCAGTGCTTCTCCTAACGGCCCAAGCCCATATATTATGCTGTCGTATTAGGATTGATATCTTTGATGAATATCCTTCCTTAACTATATCTGATTTATATTTGGATTGCCCCTTATTGGGCTTAGCAATAAATGGGTCCCGTATATGGGCCCATAATAGCACTAATCCATTGCTAACCTGCAGATGAATCGTAACACAAAGGGTGAATCATTTGCATGATTGCCATCAAGTATAATTAAGTAGCAATATACCTAATATCAGAAAAAAAAATTAAAAATTAAAAAAAACTAATTAATGATATGTTTGATTATAAATAATTTTTAGAAAAATTTTCCAACAATTGTTTTAATATTTGCTTTTCTTAAAATCCGTAGAAAGAGAGTCCATTGTTGCAAAATAATTCATTTTTATATTATTTTTGTTTAACATTTTTACATTATGTTTCTCTTGAATAATAAAAAAATTAACTCTTTTTTTTTATAACAAAAAAAAATTAACTCTTTAAGAAGGCAACCAATGCGCAAATTAGTTGGCAAACTATCTGTTGGTACACTTAGAATTATCTGATGAGGCTCACTTCTCTGACACCCCCTCCTCCAAGGATTATGATGTCATTTCAGACTAGGATATGATCTTTGCTAGACGTGCGCAGACTCTCTAGGAGCTTTTGGGCCTGTTTGGAGCACCTGATAAAGAAGATAGGATAACTTATCATATCTTACTTTTATCTCTTGTTTGGTGGGTCAATAGGATATAATTAGCTTATCCTATTGTCTTATTTTATCCTATCAAATATATGATTTCTTATCCTATGGGGGAGCTGGGTTAGGATTCAATAGGATAGGATACCAATATTGAATACCCAATATATCCCCACGCTACCTAATATATTTGTATTTATTGCATTATATTTTATTTTTTCTTTCTCCTTTCTCTTTCTACATAATCTTATCAGATTGCTAATCAGGTGCTCATCAAACACAGGACATGATATAGGCTTATCAGCCCTATATCATATCCTACCCTTATCAGTTCCATATCATATCATACTCTTATCCTATCTTGTTCACCAAACAAAGCCTTTATGTCTAATTTTTCTATATTTTATTTTTCTCTAAATTTTTGTCTTTACTGCAATGTATCCAAAAAAAAAAATTACCCAAGTTAACTATATTTTTTCCCCTAAATAAAGTAGTATAACATAACATAAAACATATGAAAATATATATATTTTTTAACAAAAAATCTTTTTTTTAGTAAATATTAAAAAAAATTAGGAATATATGAGCGTGTGATTCTTTTTAATATAAATTAGCATCCATGATGTAGTCTAACAAGGACAAAAAAAAATTAATTATTGCATTTTAATTAAATAATTACGCATTTATTGCTGTTTGGAGAATAATTACAGATTTATTGCACAATGTGACGCACCTTTTGGGCGTCACATGTGACGCCCCAGTGAGACGTCTCTCATGAAGGAGAAGACGCCCCAATGAGGGCGTCTCATGTGCACATCTATAAATTCCCACATTTTACCATTTCACTCCTCACTCATTCACCTCTCTCTACCTCTCTCTAACCTCTCTCTAACCACTGTTCGTAGCGAAGCTCTGCCAACTTAGGTAAGGTCGTAATACCTCCTATGTATACGTTTAAATTACAGTGGTTGTTAGTAATACATGTTAGGATTGATCGTATATTAGAGACTTAGAACATTAGGATAGTCACTTAGAAATTTTGTGCCATGCTATGAATGTTGTAATGATACTTCCCTTTTTTTGTTACGTAGCTATTATTATTAATATGTAAATTATGCATTAGGGTTTAGTGTATTAATTAGTGATTTAGAAAATAGTGATAACGACTTCGTAAATTTTGTCTGTATGATGTTATTAATGCAGGAGTGTATTCATAATTTTGTAGTCAGTTAGGTGTGATGATTAGTACATATTTATGAAGTTATTAGTGACCTAGGGTTAAGTATTCTGTAAGTATTATATTATTTTTGTCCAATGTTTTTTTATTATTTAATTACAAATAAATGACTGTACTACGTATTAACATTATTTCATTAATTTCGATTCTAGTAAAATAAATGACGCATATGCTTACTTTTTTTGATAATAAATTATGGCATTGCTTAATTAATTTGTAAATAAAATGGGGCATTACATGTGATTAATTTAAATGTTGTTTTATATGATATAGTTGAGGGTAATGGCTGATTTATCATCTTCATCGGGTTCTGCATCGGATGTAGAGCCTACCGATCCCAGCATGTACATCATACCTGGGCCGTACAAGAGGGGACGTCCTTCGTAAGAGGACGCAGCGTGCTCATATTTCACAGCGAGTGTGGAACACGGAGCATGTCAGGAAAATAAAGACCAGGCGTGGGAAGCCAACGGGGGGCCCCCTACCGGCGCTATCCTAGAGGTTGTCGCAAACTACCTGACACAGGCTGGATTTATACATGTTTCTCGGATGCGACATATCCAGGTATGCAATTTACGTTGTTTTGTATTTATGTAAGGGAAAACTTCAAAAACCCCCATATAAGTTTCTTCAGAATCACTTACCCCTCTCCCAAAAAAATTTAATCATTTACACCCCTACTTAAAACATCATTTACACCCCTACTTAAAACTTTTTTATCACTTACCCCCCTAACTTGATTTTCCATCCAAGTTAAACTTAACAGAGTTAATTTTTTTTAAAAAATACCAAAACTATCCTTAAAAAAAGGAATTAACCTTTAATACTAACTAAACACCTTATGGCTAGCAAGAAATAACACACTGCAGCAAGGAATTTTTCGACAGTGCTTATTACAGGAATTTGGTTAACAAAAAGGATCTTTTTCACTCTGACCAGCAACTCTTCAATGGTGGTTCCACGAATCAAAAAGTTTTGGAGTATGCCACAAATCCATTACTCTTCAGACTAGATTTTGGTAATATGATGATCAAGATGGGCAACCTTAGCCTACTAACTGGCACACAGGGTCAGATCACAAATATATGCGGCACCATTAAAATATTAAGTTTTAAGTTTTTGTTGTGAAGTTTCTACGTTTAACTGCTGCATGTAGTTTGAGGAAATATTACAATAATTGTATGATGCCCCCTGTATGTTGTGGTGTTTTTTTTTTTTTTTTTTGAAATTTGTCTATTTGATTTGAAAATCGTGACATACTTCTTATATATATGGGATACATACCTTACAGTTTCAGGCTTTCAGTGTTCACCATTTGGTCATTGAGATTTTTAAAAAAACTTCAAAAAAATTCCCCCGTAAGGTGTTTAGTTAGTATTAAGGGTTAATTCCTTTTTTTGTTTTAAGGATAGTTTTGGTATTTTTTTATAAAATTAACTCCGTTAACTTTAACTTGGATGGAAAATGAAGTTAGGGGGGTAAGTGATAAAAAAAAATTAAGCAGGGGTGTAAATGATTAAAATTTTTGGGGAGGGGGTAAGTGATTCTGAAGAAACTTATAGGGAGGTTTTTGAAGTTTTCCCTTTATGTAATTATTCAATATCATTCGTTAACACGCTGATTATTGCATAATTTATCACAGATCGATGCCCCTTTAATTAGTGCTCTGGTCGAGAGGTGGAGACCAGAGACACATACTTTCCCTCAGAATAGTTACCAACTGGAGACGCATGAGCGGCAGACAAAGATGGAAGACGGGGAGAATTTAAAACAACTGACCTTACCGGTAACGGAACATTCTCGGTTGCGGCGATGTCGACATACAACTCCAGAAAATCTGTCCTTCACTGGTTGACAAATTCTTCCATTGTCATCTCCAGGTCTTCATCGTCAACCACTTGCAAACTAATGTATTTATCACATTGCCATAACCTTGTCGTGATCTGAGTGATACATTTGTTGTCTTAAAGACTTAACTTCTGCCGAATTCTCTGATGCAGTTCGCCAATGGTTGCGTTGCGTTGGATACGTGTCGGCCTTTTTTCACCTTCAAACATGATACCTCGTCGACCTTCTACCTTCCTACCATTGTAATATAACACAACACGAACAGAATCAGGACGTGAACTCATTCTTAAATAGAATAAGAAATAAAATTCAAATACTAAATTAAAGGGAATAGATATGAAGAGTGAGAGAAGAGGTGTGAAGAGTGTATGGAGAGGTGAGAGATTATATAAGCTGAGAGACGCCCCATTGGGGGGTCACATGTGACGCCCAAATGTGGCGTCACATTATGCAGTAGATGTGTATTTATTCCCCAAACTATCATAATTACGTAATTATTTAATTAAAATGCAATAAATAAATTTTTTTTCCGTCTAACAAGTGCTCTTGTAATCCAAAAAATAAACGGGTTACAAAACTAAAAAATAAAATAAAATTACCATCCACGAAAATGATTGTACCGGTTGATTTTTTTTTAGATCTGATGACATGCAACAACGACCACCACACACACAAACTTCACAGATATCGTTAAGTTGTTCCATATCAACGATCAAACAGGATGAACAAATATAAACGTGGACCAATAACAATTCACAAGCTAGCATCATTACCCAATGGCAATCCACTTTTGGATTCGCCTATATCCACACCACACACTATAATCTTGTATATCCCCAATCCAACTGTCATTCTCTTAACACATAACCATCCATTCTTGTTCTCCAAAAAAAGAAAAAACCATCCATTCTCATAGTTCTTCAGAACACAGACATTCAAACTCTGAGAATGGCTTCCAACACATTGATGAGTTCTGCTCTCTCAGCCTTCCCATCTCTTCTTTCTTCCTCAAAATCAAGATTTGCCTCGGCGGTTCCACTTTCGTGCTTTGGTTCCAATTCCGCTGGTCGCTTCACCATGACTGCTGACTGGATGCCAGGCGAGCCTAGACCCCCTTATCTTGATGGTTCAGCTCCTGGGTATGCATCAATTTCCCATTTTGTTTAGTACAACAAATAAAAAAAAATCTCTCAAGCGTTGTGCACATACATGTTGATGATTTGAATTCTTTGTGGGTTTTTGTTTTGATGATGATTTGTGCATACATGTTGTGCTTTTGCGTTTCAGTGACTTTGGATTCGACCCTCTTCGTCTTGGTGAAGTACCAGAGAATCTTGAGAGATTCAAAGAGTCAGAACTCATTCACTGCAGATGGGCCATGCTTGCTGTTGTAAGTGTCACCTTGTATGATATTAGAAGAAATTTGCATTTTAGTCCTTTCCAAATTGTTTAGCCTCCATCACCCCCACATTTACATGGTTCATCCTCTTTGTTCGGTGACATTCACAATCTATTTCTACATGGCTCAGTCACTAGATGATGAGTAGTTTTTAGCATTCTCAGTTTGAAATCCTTTGCAAATTTGTTTCACTTTTGAAACAATCTCAATTTGATAAAAAAATAAAAATAAAAAAGAGTAAATAACCTTTTGCGTCCCTCACAAAAAATATGATACGGGTTCCAATTTAGTCCCTTTAAAAAAAAATTAGTCAGTTAGTTCGTAACAAATTCAAAGTAGACCTATTTTAGTCCTTTTCAGGAACTAATATGGGTCTTTTTTGAAATTGTGAAGGACCACGATTTTAACTAAATGGGTTCACTTTGAATTTGTTAGGTGCAAAAAAAAAAAAGATATTTACTCAAAAAATTTTTTTTTTTTTTTTTTTTAATGTTTTCACTTGGTTCATGTTACCACTTGAACCAATTATTATGGATGAATTTTTTGCATTTCAGATATTCTCTTTTCTTGACCCTAATAAAAGTGGTAAAATTCTTAATTTTGCAGCCTGGGATGTTGGTACCAGAGGCATTGGGCTTAGGCAATTGGGTACAAGCTCAAGAGTGGGCAGCAGTTCCAGGGGGCCAAGCAACCTACCTAGGCAACCCAGTTCCATGGGGCACCCTCCCCACCGTTCTGGTAATTGAATTCCTTGCTATTGCCTTCGTGGAGCATCAAAGGAGCATGGAGAAAGACCCAGAGAAGAAGAAATATCCTGGTGGTGCTTTTGATCCTTTGGGATACTCTAAGGACCCTAAAAAGTTCCACGAATACAAAGTCAAAGAAATTAAGAATGGTAAGCACTTCTGAGCTATAAGATATGTATTATTGGGTAATGAGTAATGATGTTTGTTGCATTGTATTAACTGTACTCGTTTTTTCATTTGAACGGTTTTTGAATATTTATGTCAAACATTTTACATTTTGCAGCACTTACCAGCTTATAGTTATTTGTTCATTAAAATGCATCTACTGATATAAATTTAGAACTAGTGATTTAATATATCAGCCCAGACGATGACATCGATTTTTTGTATAGAAAACTGACTAGATTTGTTATTTGTTCAATGTTTAGGACGTCTTGCTCTGTTGGCTTTTGTGGGGTTCTGTGTTCAACAATCAGCTTATCCCGGCACTGGACCCTTGGAGAATTTGGCTACACACTTGGCTGATCCATGGCACAACAACATTGGAAATGTCCTTATTCCCTAATCGCTTTTGCCTTGAAAAGTACAATCTTCTTGTATAATGAATCAGATCTCGTTATGTTGGTTTCTCTTTGCTGTAATTAAACTTTGAATTAACATGTTTCAAAACTCATAGTTTGGCAACTCGTGGGTATGTAAGAAAAGCCTAAAGCGAACTCAAGTCAAGTTGGTTATTTGCACTACATTCATATCTGCAACATCAATGTTATAATTCGGGTGCGCTCGATGAACCCAAAATCCAAACAAAAGCAACAAAAAATTGAAGGAATAGAAATAATAAATAAAAATAATAATATATAAAATAAAATATAGTAAATAAATATAAAGATAGCAAACATTAGTAGTATTGATGATTATTAGATTACTGTTGAGTGAGTTTCAGTGTAGAATCTAACGAATGAAAATAGAGGGACTTAAAACATTCCTATGATAATTTGTAATTGCGTAGATATCAAAATGTTATGTAAAATTAAAAATAAAACAAAAATAGTGAGGTCTTTTTGAAGTTTTATGATAAACTTGTGCTTATATAATCGATTACAATGTCTAGTCAACGGATAAATAGAGGCCCAATAATTTTTGTTTTAAAAAGGGTCTAAAAGCCAAAAAAATGTATCTTGTTCTTTTTTTTTTGAAAAAATTGGGAGATAAAATGTTGTTGAGGTGGCACAAACTCGAAAAATTAAAAAAAAATGGAATTTTTTTTGACCAAATCCCCTTCAATAAGAAGTATTCCGTAGATATCAAAAGATTATATGGAATCAAAAAAGAAATTCGTTATAATTAGACACTCCAGTCAAAAGTTATGATATTTTAAAATTTTACAATCAAATTGTTGACTATTTTGTATCATTTGTCGTCACTTGGTGAGTTGCGCCCAAATGGGGCGCAACCCAGCATTAGATGTGTCGAATTATAGCGTGAACAGTAATGCCAATTTTGAGTGCAACTGATTGTTATAAATCTATAAATGATTCTAAAATACTACGTTTTCATAATAAATAATATTTAATTTTTGTTTTGCCTAGAAACTACTCTAGCGGATTTTCATCTATGGAGGTGTTTGGTATGGAGAATCTGATAAAATTCTTGGAAAAGTGGTGTAGGTCAAATATATTTACCATGTTTGGTATATGTTTAATTTACCAAATACTAGTATATTATTTTGCCAGTCAAAATGGTTTTGTACTACACTCTGCAAAAAAAAATGCACTTTAAAACAATATTTTTTTAATCTGAGTAATGGGCAGACCCCCTTTCCAATTTGAAGACCAAAATGTCCTGAATAAACTTTTCGAAAATGGATTGCTAAAACGTATTTGCTGACTTTGATTAAAAATTTGAACATAATAGGTAATTTTGTAATTTCAGTATACATTTTCATCAATATTTCACCATCAACCAAATATAGTATTAATAAAAATAATCCAATTTTCTCGAAAAAATTAATGTCTATCAAATACTTTTTTGTAACTTACCCAGGCCAAAAAAATTCCATCATATTTTGGGATATTTTTTTTTCCGATTCTAACAAATTTCTCCCATACCAAATATGTATACTATTTTGCAGTTAGCTCATTCATTAGGGGCCGTTTGGTACGTGGCTTTTCTTAGGATTTCTGGGAAAATATTTTTTTCTAAATTTTAAATTTTCAAGTATTATCGTAAACTGAATGTAAAAATCGTATTTTTGAAAATCGAGGATCCCGGAAAAAAAAAAAAATTCTGTACCAAACGCCCCGTTAAAGTCATCTAATGACACGATTTGTTAAGTGTTGAGGTGGCATTTTTTGAAGCTTCTCCAAACCATCTAATGCCACGTGACGTCAAGTACTTCCGAAGAAGCTAATTTAAGTTGAAAATATTGTCCGTACTTCTTTTACCAAATATATTAAAAAATAATATTTTAATGGATTTAATATTTCTGTAGTAAATACATATAATATATCTACATTCACATTCAAAATAATATCGTTTTGAATTAAAAAATTAAAAAATTATAATGATAAAGACTATTATAACTTTGAAAAAAAAATTCAAAATAATTTAATTCATAAAATGATGCCATTTTGGGCTCAATGCAGAAAATTTATCCGCACCGGAAAAAATGAGTCCTACTTTTATATTTCCCTTATCTTTATATTTATTTCTATCCATATCCCATATTTATTTATTTTTTTTGAGCAAAGAATATGTACTGAAAATGATCTCATCAAGTTTTCTAATACCAATATGTGTCAAGGCAGGCATAGCTTATTCCAAATAAACATAAAACTTCGGGAACAGTGACCAAATTGGTCACTTTTTTATCAATGTGTCAGGCGAATAATATTATTTTCAAATATGCCACATGTCAAAAATTGCTACAGCAGGCAGCTAGCGAACATGGTTTGCTGATATTGCATGTTTCTAGTGGCCACCTAATTCTGTACTGGGTATAGCGAACTAAGGGGCAATTAATGCTACCTGCTATGCCATATGACAGACTCAGAGGAGTTGGTTGAATGGGTCAGCGAACTAGGTAGGAAGCAAATGTCAACTGTCAGCATCTTACCTAATTCGTTGCTTTGCCTAGTGAACTAGGTACAAAAAAATTGCCATCTGTCCGCATCTCACTTCATTATCTCATGCAAAGCTGCTAAAGTCATCTAACTTCAAATATGGACGTAGTTTTTTTCCACATAAATCTAAAATTTTACTAGAGAACGAACTTTTAAAACTCAATCAATGGGAATGCTATAAAAAGCTCGAGCTTATATAACATAAATTTTTTTTCCTTAAAGAATTATGAGGACCATTATGTTTCAGTTAGATGGTTAAGGGGGTCGTTAAGGGAGCCATAACAAATAGATGGTTAGTCAACTTTTGTTCTTTTTCACAGAACTTTCCTTCCCTATCATATCACTTGATCTTTTATATTTTAGCAACACTTCAAGAATAGATGTCAAAGAGCTTGTTTATGAAGTTGCCTCGTTACAACAACAGGTTGTTGATGAAGTTGCTTCCTTGCAGCATAGGTTCAATGATAGCTGGAACCAGTTTTTCGCTATTTGCTGCTCAAGTGCAACAAATCCATGAAACTGTATTTAGGATTTTAGGTTGAAGACATGCAAAAGGGAATCAATCAGACACCGACTTTTTTAGCCTTAAACTTGTTGATAATTTAAGTGTGAGTGTTACAGTCCCACGTTTATTAGAAATGGATTAATTAAGTAGTGGAAAATGTAACATCCATTCTCGAGCCGATTTGTTACACAACTTTATGGTCATAAAGCTTACTTGCTTAATTAATTAGCGGAAGACTTTACTTATTTTAATTCACTATAGTTTACCAGACTAAGTGATGTAAATTTTTTTCTTTTAAAAGTCTATTACATAATTACCTTTCTATCTTATTAATTCCTATTTTTTTGATGACTTGATTATTAATTAGCAACTATAAGCAGTCGTTTAATATCTTCCCAAATATAATAACTTGTATTATTCCTGACAGAAAAATGGACAACATAACAACTGTAAATTGAATCTTTCCAGGGACTACAATCCCTCAATATACACACACCTAATAAACAGCAAGTCCAAAACATATCAAATTTACATACAGTCATAATCCACAACTATAGATACATCACATCAAAAGATGGCTTTATACCATAACTATAAAATCCTACGTCACAATTATATACATCTGCATATAGGCTAGTACAGCCTCAAAAGACTATCTGATATCTATGCCTCATCGAAATATCATACAACCAAACTAGAGTAACACACACACACACACACACATATATATATATATATATATATATATATATATATAGCAGACTCCTAAAGTAAGCTGATAACTTATATGCTCTGATCTACTCATCAACCACAGGCTTCTTGCCCTTAGAACGATCACCAACAGCTGCGGTACCTGAAAAATGTTCCCATAACGCGGGGTGAGAATAAATCTCAATAAACTTGGGGTTTAAAGAGCAGTCACCACCCAAGAGTCCACTTCCTGCAAGAAAATATCAAGTACCAAGCATAGAATACACCATATAATCCATATTAACAATTTCATATCGTATTTCTTTTCTGATAATTCTTACTTGTTCTTATATCGTAATTTCTTCTGAATATTAAATCTGTTCATATCTTATGTGCCCATTAGGTTTTCATCTTGCTCTCGTAATATCATCTTACAACATATCTTATCATATCTACTAACACACTTATAATGATTAGAAAACTAAAGTTTCCTCGGCCATACCTTATGCATATCGTGATCATATCCTTACACGTTTCCATTGTTCGTAAAACATAACTTATACTTCCAGGACGGTATCCCACAGAAGATCTTATCAGATTAACTTATCATAACATATCGTATCATATCATAAATAATATCATATGCATGCACTATATGAATGCAACTATGTAAAGTATCAATATTAACAATGAAAGAAAGGGCCTTGAAGGCCGTAGGCATGTGAGGATGAAAACAAAAATTTTCGAAGCGGAATTACACATACCAATTCAAGATACATGCTTTAGGACAGAATGTTACCTTGTTTGTAATTCAAAACTCGAAGATGATTAATGTTAGGCTTGAAGGTTCAAACCCTCTAATGTTGATCCACACCACCCTTTGTCAAGATGCAAGAACCGTTCTTGAAAACCACCAATCGAACACCAAAAGGAAGCAAGCTAAGCGTCCCAATAGGAGAGGAAGGATGCAAGGTTTCAAGGTGTTTAGATGAGTGAATTTTCAGCAAGAAAATACACAAAAAGTGGCGCATGAATTAGTAGAGAAGGAGGGGCAGTTTTTTCTTAAAAACCCTTAGAAAATAATAACCAAAAGGAAAGAACTTAAGGAGAGGAGAGAGCAATAGGTTTAAATAATATTTTTCTCCACAAAATCTGATCATGGAGCGCCCCTTTGGTGGAGGAGAGAGTGGAGTTGTTGCAAATCAAATCTAGCCAACAAACTCCTATCCTATCCTCATAAGACTAAGTCAACTACTTGTCAAAAATCTGGCCAAATAACCATCACATGGTCAGCCATATGGTGCGCCCCATTCAGCCCAAATGCAGTCCAAAAATATTGAGTAGTTGCAATTCAAATTGAATCAACTAACTGAAATATTTCCACAACAAACCAAATCAGAATGGAGCTAAATTTGTTGGCCAAATGACCATCATTAGACCACCCAAATCAGCGCCCAGATCAGCCTTGATGCTGTCCAAAGATCTCCTCTTGATACTTGGGATTTGATCTTGACAAGATACTATCAAGATCTCATCTCATCCTTTTGTTATGAAACAACCTTTCATAGCCAATTCAAATTTAAACATTTAAATTCAAATATTCAAATATTTAAATTCAAAATTTAAATTCAAAATTTAAATTTTAAATTTAAACATTAGATAATTAATTTAACTAATTAAATTAATTAATAATGTCTTGGACCATCCAAGCCTATTACTACAATTCATGCGCCCCTTTCCCTCTTAGGTGGGCATCCAAACTTCTTCTTGGGCTAACAACCATTATTAGGCCCAAAACCTTTAATGCTATAATGTCAAGACAATAAGGTATTAGTGTGTGACCCATTAGGCCCAACATAGCCACTGACATAAATGGGCTTGGGCCCAACAAGACCATAACCTATTTAATGACAACACAGAGCACTAGCAATGCTTTGTTGCCCCATAGCTAGTTAGGTTAATGACATGATCATCCTATTAAATGTATTTGGTTACTGTATGTATTTCCTTTCGTCTCGGTTACCTTCCCTTTAAACCTAGGGTGAGGAAATGTATCAACCCTTGCGGTTTAGGGTAAGCTTTAATTCGAAATAGGGAATCTTCAATTTACTGACTCTAAAGGAAGATCATCTCATTATCTCTTTTACTATGCATAGATTCCCGAGTCCCGTAAATGTCATCCTGATTTCTCCGGTTTACAGATAACCTAATCTCTCACAGAGATTTGACGAATTCCTTCAGCTTATCACCTTATGCTTGTGTTCTTTCAGGACATGCCCAAAGGTATACCTATGTATCTCCATATTTCAGCAAGACGAGGTATACAATCAAAACATGCTTTCTAGAACACAGTCTAGGTGAAAACTTCTGGTCTAAGGAAAGACATACCCAAATAATAAGAGGCTGCTCTAATGATACTATTTGTGAGATTTTCTCATAGAGTCTCTTTGTGGGTCTGTTCAGTGCGAGCTATACCCTTATAGGTTCACCCACGACTTTAGCTAAGACATCTCCATATCTTTAGCTCATGAGGTCTTTACCTTGTATCTGAATACAAGTAGATAAGTTGTGCTAGTCTTACTCGAGATTTCTGAGCCCCATTCTCAGTGTCTCTAGACTAGGAACATAAAATTAGGAATAAACATCTGATATCCTTGAATCCTCATGATCTTGATCTCATCACAGATACTCAAGAGATACCTATTCTATTCCAAGGGGTTTATCTAGTTCCTCATATAATATATTAACAATGATATCGAGACAAAATATGAAACAGGATAAAGAGTGCTTATGATTTATTTGCGACAATATAAAAGGTACACATATGTCCTAATCTAATCAAAAGATTGTCTTTAGGACATCCATATACTAACAAACAACAGTTATATCCTTACGGAAACCATAAACGCCACTGATAATGGCAGAACAACATAGACAGTTTATTACCAATATAAAAGGTACACATATGTCCTAATCTAATCAAAAGATTGTCTCTGGGACATCTATATACTAACAAACAACAGTTATATACTAACACACCTCTTGCTTGTCACTGGTACCAATATTAACGTACCGTTAATGACAGTTTATTATATTATTTTCAATAACCAACATTCTTTCCGTTATTAACTTAGTGATTCCAACAATTCTTTATTAATACAATCCATACCATACATACTCCCCTTTTAAAATACAAGTCATATTAGACCCTTAAACTAATTATTTAAACCACAACTTGTTATAAATATTTTTACCATACTTAAGGCTTAACAAGTCCAACTATTTTTTTTTATAACATAGACAACCATGTCATATGTTCACAGTATACATAATTCTTAACTGTCGAACATATAATCACTAAATTCATCATTAAGATGAAATATCAATAATCACACTCCAAACATACTTGTATCATATTCAATCACACTAGGCATTTGCTACTAATTATTCATTTCCATTAAACAAAACATATTTACCTTTTTATCATATATGGTCGAAACTTATCTTAACATAAAAATTAACTTTTCTAATTTTTATGCTTAATTTCCATAATCTTAATTCATACAAACACATCCCATAGTTTTTATTTACTTAACATATAAAGGAAATACCATACACATACCTTTTATGAATCAACTAATATTTCTTCTAATATCATAAATTTTCATACTTTTCTTAATAATTTCTATTCATATAAACTTATAATATTTAGCGAAAAAACATAATCATAACAAAATTCTAAAACTTCACAAGTACATATATAACATTTAATAATTTCATTTAGTCACATACTTAGTACCAAAACATAATGACACAACCAAACTTTCGTATATCATCACAATTCCATATCTTTCTTTTTAGTCTTTTCATGTGTAGATTCTCTTAATTTTAGCCCACACCTTATCAAACTCTCCATTTCCACACAATCATCAAGAGACCTATTAAACAACTTAAATTATAACTTGGAATTTAGTAACCAAGTTAAAGTTCACAATATTATCTAATCTTTACATCACTCATTTAGTTCTTAAAACATAAGTATCATTTACTTCTTTGTACCACTACTTACTCAAATAAAAGAATAGTGTTATCTTCATTATAAACATTTCTTGAAATTTCTTCAACTAAGAATGTGATCACTATCTTTCAATATATTTTAATCATATAAAAATACAAATCAACATGTATTATTTCACTCATCCTATAAAGATTTCACACTTTACTTCCTAAATTTACCACTTCCTTTTATTTAAATAATATCAAATACTTACTTATCATTCAAAGTTTCTTTTTGACATTGTATCAAACACTTAGATTGCACCATAAATCATACAAAAATCTGCACTTTATATATATATATATATATATATATATATATATATATATATATATATATATATATATATATATATATATATATTCACTTTATTTTTTGTTTCAAACATACCAACTTACCTAGACTTCAACAATCAATTATCAATCATGATTCATAAAATTCATCATCATATATATATGTACGGTAACATCAAAACAGCCCCCTCCAAACAACCATACAACCCACTTGAAATTCTAATCTACACATCCATGAATGTAATTTACTAAAACTACTTGCCAAGTTAACAAAGAATAACTCTCAAACTTCAACTATGTAAAAATATATTTTTTCCTTCCTTATTTAAAACAGAATGTGGCTGTGAGAGGAATAAAGAAGACCCTTCAAGCTTCTTTACAATAAAAACATGATAGAAATGAAATCCTTACCAAACAAACTCCAAGTTTCATGAAGGTTATATATAAAAATTATCATAAAAATCTTACCTTTGTGTGTGCCTTCACATCTTTTACTTAAACTCCTGTCAAGAGCTTCTGATTGCGTTTCTTTTCTTTCCGAAACAGAGAGATACTTTTATATATAGAGCATGCTTAGCTTTTAGCTTATATTTTAACTTTCCTCCTTTTCTATTTGTTATTCAAAAGTAGTTGTTTTTTACTTTTGAATATTTTAACTTCTCCTCTTATGGCTTCCTACATACACTAACGTGGGAGTGGTTCAATGTAAAGCTTTTTCCACTTTGCTTCTATTTCTACATCCGTACAAAAGAGTCCTTTTATTCAAAAAGTTATGACACACCTTTAGTTTTGCTTTTGATCTAATTGGTTTCTTTTTCTTTTAATTGACCAAGTCAACTTTTCTTAATGTAATTTTTGTCTCCTAGTATCATTACATCAGCGCACAAAAGGCTTTAGTATCAAACAAGTTTATCAACTTTTCCTTATTAGTCCATTTCTTCAATACTTGATATAAAAAAACATTAAATAATTACTTTATTTCCTCCTAGTTACGTAGAAGAATGACCAAAACAAAATGATATATTACATATTCTCATAATCAGCGCCTATCCACTTGGATTTGATCAACAAACCTTTATTAATTTGGTTATACTTAGAAATCCAGTATTTAATTTTTTTACTAATAATATTTATTAACATAAAAGCTATATATATTCTTTAATTATACATATCAATCCAAGCATCAATTAATTAATTTAAAGATAGTTAGGTCTACTAATTTTCCTAATTAATTATCCAAACTTAATCAAATTTAGGCCTAATTATCAAATAAATCTAAACTTACTTCATAAATTATTCATATTCTTATTTGTATCAAATAATTATTTTTGAGTCTTATTAACATATTTAACATAACCTAACACATCTTATTAATTATAATCTTAATCATATAATTTTATCTTTCCTAGTTTAAATAAATAAATATTAAATCTAATTAAACACCTATTTAATTTATTTTTTCGTATTTTACTAATGAGGGTTTTTATAGAAAACCTATACACTTAGCCCTATTTGAATGTTGTTTTTAAAAATAGTTTATTGATTTTCAAAACAAAAAACTCATTTGATAAGATTTATTTTTTTTAAAAAAGTTTTAAAAATTGTAACTCTTTTTTTGTTTTTAAAATCAAATTTAGAGAACATGAGTTGGCTTTGTGTTATGTCTTGACTTTTAACTTAGAAAAAAAAAACAGAAAACACATATTTCTATAGAAAAAAATGTTTGTCCTTTTAAATGACACAACTTATATCATTTCATTCTCACAAAGAGGTGAGACCCACACCTTTATATTTTTTTGTCCATTCTCTCTCCTCCTTTATCTATCTCTTTCTCTTACTTAAAATGACACAACTTTACATTCTTTAAAATGATACACACTTTTTCCATTTCTATAACTATTCTACAAAATAGTTTTAAGAACAAAAAAATAGAACACAATCAAATATATCCTTAATATCTTAAAGTTTTGGATTGACACATGGTTTCAAATCCACTTATTTTAATGAATTGTCGCTTATTACATCAATGGAGGTCTTCCCTACAATGGTTCACGTAGTCACTTAACTACGATATCAAAGCCAATAGTTTGTGTTGTAAATATTTGTAAGTATTTGTATTTCCTAGTTTAGTGTTTTGTTATTATTGTTTGAGGATTTGGTTTTATATCCATCTATCCATTATAGTCTCTATATATATTGTTACCCTTTATAAATCATAACATGATAAATAATGATACTTGGTCTTTCTCTTTGCAGTCATCGTCTTTAGTGCAGATTATTTAGGCACTTTTAGTGCGCCCAATTGTTGTGCCTCCACTGGTAGTCTATTTTCAAATGATCTAGTCATGTAACTACCACCAGGTGCACTAGAATTTTTTTTCTGATGACCTTTGTGACTAAGAAGACAACCATTCATCTCAGAATTCTCCAACCTACGGCTCTCTATCAATACAAGTGGACATCCCTCATCAAAATAGGGTAGTTGAAAGGAAAAAGCATCATTTACTTGAAGTCACTGGAGCATTATATAACAACCCACATTAAGAAATCTTGAAATAATAAAAGAAGAACAAGTGTGATTACTAGGCTATACTAGCTTTTGAATAAGTAAGTTTTTTACGTGAATTTTGTTGAGTAAATGAATGAATTGACATGCTAAAATTTGTAAAGATATAATTCATGTCAAGTAAGGTAAATTAGACCCGAATGAGAATATTAATAAAGTCTAGGGGTCAAAATATAAATATGTGAAAGTATAGGGACTAATTTGCAAATAAGCAAAATAATTGATGCACCCAAGCTGTCTCGCTTGGATTGAGCTTTTTCATTATTTATTTCTTTATTTAGGGAATTTTAATAATTGTTAGTTATTTTCTTTTTGTTATTTTAGATTATGTTTGAGTGTGCGTTGATTGTGCGTTATCTCCTTTGATTGCACATGATTATAGTTATTTACTTTTTTTGTTATTTTATTTTTGCCTATTTAAGGGTTGGAGAACCCTATTGTTAGGTGTTTTTTTTTGGTTAAAGAAAATTAAGAAAATAGAATAGTATTTTCTCGCAATCCTGCTATTTGTTTTTACTTCTGTTTGGCCAATTGGTTATTGCTTTGGCATTAATAATGGTCTAACCTTAAGTTTGATTGAAATTCTTTATGGAACTTTGATGACTAGAAGTGGTCTTAGATTAATCCAATTATGTCTAGATTAATTTATAAAAATAAGTCAAAGCTTGGTAAATTAAAAGTCAAGGGTATGCTAAATTGCATGAAAAATCAAAGTATCTAATCAAAGTTGACTAGTTTGATAACGTAGTCTTATTTTATACTAAACGGTTGATTGAATGTATCCATCAATGTCATGATACATATGAAATTGTATGTTTTAAGATGGACCAATCATATTAATTTAAAAAGAATGACTAGGTCAAAGTGAAAGAAAATTAGTAAACTAATTACCTAAGTTAACTTTGTTGAAGTTCCTACATTTATATGATTATTTCTTCTTCATGTGTATGCAGCGCATTTCTCCAGGTTCAGTTTTGAGGGCTGAATATGTATAGAAAAGTAACCAACAGGATTGTAGATGTATAATAATTCTAATTATATGACTTTTAAATTAGAGGGTTATAATGAGGACCTTATGGTCATAAATAGAATGAGGATAAAATTCTAAAATTTTTGATACCTATATTGAGGGTATTTTGCACAGATGAATTTTTATCTGTTAATTTTGACTGCTGAGGTAGTAATAGTTAGTAGAATAGCTCCAAGTTAGAAAATTATAGTTAGAGAGCTAATCTAATGATATAAACATCATGAATGAGATTAGGATATGATTTGATGAAGATTGATACCCATATTGGGGTATTTTTGAAAAGTCACTTCTGCCGGGTATTTTGTCCTGCTGTAGCAGCAGCCGGTAGAATCCCAAAACGGGAAAAAGATAAGAAAATAAAAATAAAGACCAATATATGCCCAACAAGTCATAATTAGACCAAAAATGTTAAAGTTAAGAAGATTATGAAATCCGGGTACAGTTAAGAACACCGGTAAAGACTATCGTGCAATTAAACAACTGTTAGTGGATCTGTGATCTACTAATCAAATTTTTAAGTTATGAACATGATAATTAGACAAAACTAATGTTGACTACTTAAAGTTAGAGTCTTGGGATTTTCCGGGAAAAAACAATTTGACGACGGATCAGTTAAAAATTACACCGGGTCTCACTAAAAGACGAATGGTCACTTAGTGACATGGCACCCCTAATTAGGGCACCTTTCCCCCCATTTTTCTGATCAGATTTGCAGCCCTCATTTCTCCTTCTCTCTCTAAATTTCAAACTTCAAACTTTGCTCTCGCTTCTCTCTAAGATTTCATCTCCAAAACCTCACCAGATCTCCTTCACCAAACTTGTTCCCCTCACTCCCCTCTTCACAATCATACCATCTTCATGGTGTGGATCAAATTTTCGAGTTCCTCATCCCCAAACACAGCCATGTTTTTAAAGGTTTTGAGAGCCATGAAGTTGTGTTCTTGAGTTCTCTTGAAGAAGAACACTTGCTTGCTTGGTTCCTTTGATTTCTAGTGTAAGTATCTTGAATCTTTTTCTTGAAATATCCCACCTTTGAGTTGTGTTCTTGAGTTCTAACTTTGAGCCTTTCTTAAAGGTGTGTTCTTTGTGGAAAAGATATATCCTTGCTTGAGAAAAGTGGAAGCTTGAAGCCTTGGAGCTAACTTGAAGAAGTAAGCATGATTACTTGGAGAAATGTTGACCAAAATGCTTTCCCATCCACCTATATGATTCAGCCATCATGAGTTTTCTGTGGGGTTGATGTTTTAATTTGATAAAAATGGGTTCTTGAAGTTCTAAAGTGTTGATAATCATAAGTGGAACCAAGGGAAAGGTTAAAAATGCAACCTTTAATCTTTAGAACACTAGTTATGACTAAGGAATGGATTTGAACCCTAATAATATCCCTTAATCAAATCTATCCTAAATAGTATGATTAGGGTTTTATGTTTAAAAAATTAATTCAATGATGGATTAGTGGACTAATTAAGTGTAGGACTTAATTAACTAATGAAATGACTAAGAAATAGGCTTAAAAATACTAATATAAACACCTAAACAATTCATCCATGTAGGTTTAAATTAGGGTCACTATGTTAAAATTAATATTAAGACTTAATTAGGATATTAATTTAGTGGTTAAGTGAAGTGGACTTTGCATAATACACTAATTAATGATTAAACTCTAAAATTAGACTTAAGTAGGGTTTAGGTGCACTAATCAAGCAATTAGTGAACTTTAAATATCATGACATAATGTGACTAAGGGGATTTCATAAAGTGACTTAATAATAGAAAAATCCAAAAATTAAAGTGAATTAGGATTTATAATCAAAAGTAATTAAGGTTTGTTAAGTAAACACATTTAGAGCTAAATAACCAGTTTTTAGGCGAAATTGAAGAGAGCATATCTCCCTCCACAGAGGTCATATAGGGCTATGCCTTATAACAACAAAATTTGGTATCAATTGAAGATGTATTCCATTCTGTATGTTTGTTTAAGTGAGGACTGCACGGGGAGGCCATGTGTAGGGGCTGTACATGGCTGCAACTTCCACTAATTGTTTATCCCTGTGTTCTTACTCAAACTAGTCTCATAATATGTCTAATTAAAGATAAATGTGTCTAGTTGTCTACATAAAAATTGGAGAGCAATTGGTTTAGTAGAGTTTCCAGAATCGCAGAAATGGTAAAGGATGTTTAGGGCTCTGTTCGGAGTTGGCAAACAACTTTGCTTGTCCAACTCCAAATGGTGATAACCAGAGCTAGGAAACTCCAAATGAGGCATGTGATACCTTGTTGGAAATTTAATTGAGTATACATTAACATAATAAAAGATGAGAATTTTATAACAAGTGAGTTGCGCTCAGTGACTAGAAAACAGAAGCATGTACAGTTATGGAAAAACCGTAAAAGTGATATTTAAGCTAAGTGGGCTTATGAGAACCCTTAGTAACTTATAATAATCATATATATGGCTTGGATGTGTTGAAAATAATCTAAATTACCTAAGTGAGCCTCACATGTGTGATAGCGACTCGGCAAGTGCACCGGTCGTAAAGTAATAAAGTGTACCGGAGTACGAGATCGTTCCCACGAGGATCGGAATTTCAAGCACTAGTTCACTAATCGCGGTTTAGTTGGACAATCAAGAATAAGATGAAGAGAATTGTAATTAAGAATTTAAAATTAAAAGTAATAACATAAAAATTCAGAATTTAAAAGAATAATTGGAAAAGATGATGGATTTAAGAATTTAAAAACAAACGTAGTTAAGGTTTCGACTTCCCCCAATCTCCTCAGTATGTTATGAATTAAACTATCAAGAACCTTTTCTTAATATATTGTCAATCAATTCTTTCTAAGTTAATTAGGGCTCAATTCCTTGTTACCCTAAATCTATGTGATCTTGAAAGAACTCTAGTTCCCCGATTATTCCCCAATAAAACATGCATTAATATCAAGAATTCCAAGATTGCATAATTACCCTATGTCTATCCCCTAGATCACAAGGATTATGATAAATTCATCAAGTAAGGGTTCATGCACCAACATCCCTATTGTCATACAATTCCCCAAAATCATTCTATAAGGAGCAAACTCATAAAATGCATTGAAAACAGATAAATTTATTCAATTATAAAAAGAAAGGGTTCAGAGACAATTTAATTCATAAACATAAGGATTCGATTGGGTTCCATCTACCCTTAACTACATAAAAGACTACTCAAACATACTGAATTGAAAAACAACAATAAAGAAAAGAGAACTCCAAGCCTCCATTGGTGTGATGTTGACTTGGTTC
Organism: Gastrolobium bilobum; assembly: GCF_033153095.1. NCBI lineage: Eukaryota > Viridiplantae > Streptophyta > Magnoliopsida > Fabales > Fabaceae > Gastrolobium > Gastrolobium bilobum. The sequence goes on along the minus strand of NW_026895275.1, from coordinate 36,012 downwards.
CTCAGTGTTCCAGCACTCCGCAACAGGATTCCTCCTTCAAGCTTCGCGTTCTGAATTGGTCTATGAAAATTTGGTGTCTTGTTCTGCTCCCAAGCTCCTTATTTATAGCCTTTGGAGTTGTTATCCTTCATTGTATCTTTCACCGTATCCATATTAGATTTGTAATTGATTCTCCAATTGTTTCCTTTTTGTAATTAATATCTTGTGGATTGTTGAGAGATCTGAGCTTTGAATCTTGTTATAATCTTCCATCAATCTTCTCAGGAATCAGCTTTGATATATTTCCTTTTTAGTTCCATATCATAATTGGAAAAATCTTCATTAAATCTCAGCAAATCTTGGTGAATCTTTGCTGTCTGGGACGTGTTTGGGCGCTCAAGCGTGCTGTTGTGCGCTTGAGCGTGCAAAACTACTGAAATTTGTTGTTGCTGTCTGCCTTGGAGCGCTCGATCGTGCTACTGGGCGCTCAAGCGTGCTCCTCGAGTTATAATTTATGTATTCTTGGGCGCTTGAGCGTGCTGTTGTGCGCTTGAGCGTCCTGATGTGTCCAGTTTGGCTGTTTTTACTGCTTCCAAACGCTCGAGCGTCCTCTTGTGCGTTTGAGCGTGCTTTTCTGGACCTTGAAGTGTAATATTTTGGTTTCTTTTGATCCATATTGAGCTGCTACTTCTCCGCCATGATTTTTTTAGCACTTTTAGCACCAATTCTTGTGGTTTTACCTTCAAAATGCAAATATTATCAAAGCGTCAGCTCAATTTCCTATCTTATGACTTATATGTTGTAAAACCTTGAATTTCATGGAATCTATGATATATTTCTCATATAATTTAGCCTAAAAACATGGTAAACCAAAGGTTTATCAAACATTCCCAGATTTGAATATTGCTGTCCTCAACAATCAATTAGAATAAAACTAAGGGAATAGGGAGTAGGTGTAACACCCCGCGTGATTAGGAAAAATATATAGGTGCGATGAGGAACGTGGAAGCACATATTAAATTGAAAATATATGTATATTCTTGCATGCCTAGCTTTCGAAAATTATATAGTTATTTTCTTAGGGTGGAATTAAATTGATTTGGTGAATTGTTTGAATTACAATAATAGGTGAGAAGTTATTTTAGGCATAAGAAACTTTAGTCAAATGATACAAGAATAATTTAGTAGTGACATGTAGAAGGAAATAAAATATTTAAAAGACATGGAAACCTTTCAACTAATGGGTTGGTTCATAATATAACAAAGCAATTGGACTTAAATATTTTGGACCCTTGGTGTGAGTGGCCGACGGCCCAAGGTCATTAAGTAGGGAAATGCTTCAGCCCATCTTCCTAATTTGTTATCACCTCATCTTGAGATTTCCATTAGGCAGCCTTTAATTGGGTAGAAATCACCACATGGCATAAACCATCCTTATTTTTCCCCCTTGTGCGCTGAGGACATGCCAAATTTCTGATCCTTGTTTGAAATTATGGACATAGCAAGTCAGCCTTCTTGTCTCCACATGCAGCCAATGAAGAGAGGGCAATCTTCTTGCATGAAATCTCATTGGTCAAAAGCCAAAAATCTCACACTCATCCTTATCTCTCCTTTGTGCGCATATTGGGTGTAGAACCAGAAAATTTTCTGGTCTTTACCTTAAGCATTACACTCAACAAGTCCTCTTTCTTTTTCCTCTCTATGCGCTAATAAGTGAGAAAACAAACTGAATACTTATTACAATTTTTATAAAGCAAACTCAGCCATTATTTCCCCCCACAGAACCGTGAACTCCTTAAGAAATGGCAACACACTTAAGCACATTTTCCTCCTCCTCTTCACCTCCCAAAGCCGTAGACCACTTGGAGGAGAACACAAAGAGAAAAAAGAAAAATTTGCGTCCTTCCTCTTCTTCCCCTCAAAACACGTGAGACTTTTAAGGAGGAGACCTTCACATAAGCCTCCATTTCCTCTTCCCTCTTAATTCGGCCAAGAGTCTATAAGCATGAAGGTGTGGTATTTTCCTTAGTCCTTTGTTCGTGCATTCCTCCTTTCGGCTGATGAGGAATTCCTCTGCATGCAGAACCAAACTTAAGTTCACAGCCACCTCTTCCCCTCTCTGCCCGGCCAAAGCAACCATCATCAAGGAGGTGAGGTGTTTCCTTTATCTCCTTGTTAATCTCCATATGAATTGGTCCTGTTTGAACCTCCTCCCCTTGCATGCAGCATAAGCTCGGCATGTTGGAACATTAGAAAAGTGGAGTTGATATTATTTTTCTGATTTGCGAGTTGTCTCAACACAAAGAGGTAAAGACCAAATTCCAAACTCCTTTTTCCTTACTGTTGCGGTCTGCATGTATAGACTTGGGAGATGTTTTCTGTTTTCCATTACTTGCTCTCTCTTTTTTTCGGCCATCACTGGAAGAATAAGAGAATGTATTCTTTTGGTTTTTCCATCCATAAATTCTACCAGTGGACCTCTTGGACCTAGGATTTAAAAGAAATACAAAACAGAATATCAACTTTAGAACCTATAAATAGCTCCCTTTTATATTTTGGTGGACTTTCTTATGTGCCTAGTCTTACTTAAAATTATATAAAGACAACATGCTGCAAGATTTTTTTAGTGCACCTTGATGTTAAGGGGAGTTGGCATGAGTATAGACTGTTTTATCACTTTTTGCCATATCTTCATGTTCGTCCATCCCATGTAGAATCAGAAATATTTTCCTTTGGCTTTTCATTCATAAATTCTGCCCATGTTGACCGATTCGGATTTACCTCTTAATCACTCATAGAATGGTCTTGAAACTTGGTAGTAGCTCTCTTGCGTAAATTGTTTTTCTGTTTTGGTGAGCATTGATATGTACCATGTTTGATTAAGTATACAGCATGTAGTTAGGCCTTCCTTCACGCACCCATGGCCTTGTTGAGTTAATATTTTAAATGTCATGTGCTCCTTGCGTACTAAAACCGATTTTGTTTTGATTTAGTCATTGGAATTCCTCACTGTTAGCTAGGGGATAATGTAATTGGAAACCGGAAAATTGAGTAGGAAAGAGCTATGAAGGCCGTATGGGCTCAAGAGTCCCTGAGTATAGAAACTTGTTGGTAACTTATAGGAATAGCATGGAACGTATTCTGATTGGTTATACTTGTATATAGGGGCGCACATTTCGTGAGTTGTGGACTTTTCAATGCTGCCCGGTAAATTTACTGTGACGTGTGAGGTAAGTGTCTGGCGGTATTACCTCTTGTGACTGCTAGCTAATACATGAATTGTGAACATTGCTCTCATGTGCCTTGGTTCTGAATTTTGTATATGATAATGGGATTCTTCTCATGGTCTTGCTTTGCTGAATACTTTGTTTTGGAGAATTATTGGTTATTCAGCACTCTGATATTGGAAATCCATGAGATATGTATCTTGGTTATGTATATGGGTTCTGCTTTGGACTTGAAATGCTGCTTATTCTGTTTTGATTATTCTGCAGCATCTTGATATTGAACCTATACGCTATATGAAATCTTGAATATTATCTAGTCATGCATGTACATTCATAATTTTTATTTGTATGTTGCGTGTGAACCATGACATATCATACATGCACAAGTTTCATGTTTGTAAGTGGAGATGTTTTCGAAAACTATGCATATGATTGAGCACGCATCATGTAGGCATCCCTGCGGTACCAGGGTATGGGACACTTGGCTTCAGTCCGCTTAGGTTACAGTTGGAACCCTCTGAGGAGCCATTAAGGAAGGGACCTCCACTGTACTTGTGTGTACAGGCACGACAGTGCTGTACATTTTAGGCGTTATATAAGCATCTTGACTAGTATATTTGGCGTTATATACGCATCTTGATTAGTATATTTGGCGTTATATACGCAATATGATAAAGTTTAGTATTTGTCGGATTTAACTTGATGATGCGACTGTTTTGTAATTCTGTATTTAGCTAGTACTGTTGCATTACTGGTTTTGTTGCCACACTACTGGAATTTTTCTCACCCCTTTGGGGCTGCTATTTTTACAAAATGGCAGGAGGACGGAAGAGCATATGAAGTCATGATTATATGGATATCTGCTGTGATGTGCTGCTGTTTGGACTTTTGTTGTTGCTGTTTATTTGATGGATAACTATATTAATTTGAAAAGTTTGGATTACCGTTGGATTATGATTTTACTACTGTTTTAAGACTTTTATGATCAGCAAATATTTTGGAAACAAATTCTAGAAGCATTTTGCGAAAATAATTCTGACGTTTTAATTAAGTGTTGATTTGTAAACAGTTTTGCGAGCACTTTGCGAGTTATGTTTTGAGGGGCAAACAAACTCCGAATTACCATTATTTATATGCACGCGAAGCCCCAGACGTGCTCTTTCTAGATCATATGGAAACAAATTTTGAATCATCGAAACTAATTTTATACGAATTTTTAAAGACAGCCACGTCTGCCAGGAAATTACTATTTTCAGCAAGTTAAGAAATTTTGAAAGTATACTCTGATTTTTTGTAAGGAACTCGATTTCAATTACAAGTTTTAATTAGCAACATCAAAATGAATTTTCAGTACTTAAAATATGACAAAAGAACTCTAATTCCACTTAGGAAACAACTCTCTTGGAGGCCTACAAGGGAGGGTGTTATAGTAGGAATCTCAATAGCATGGAATTTGACAGGAAGGATTCATTAGAGACCTGATTACAGAGCATTCAGACTAAAGATTAATGCATCAATCAGTTAATTTCATAATTCCGCAGAAAATAAATTCTTAAGATCAAGAACCAAGGAGAATTCCTTTAGCACCCCCTCACTAGGATTTCAATTCACTTCACGCTCAACTGTTTAGAGGGTTGGTGTTTCACTCAAATTCCACTGAATAAGACTACCATAGGCTTGCTCATATTCTAGCTCTCCATAGTATTGTGACATATCTCACAGATCAAGAGGTCTTTCGTATGGTTATAACTTAGTCTGGTTAAAGGAAGGAAAAATTTAGAGAATTAGCTGCAAGTTTAAAATCCAGATTTAAAGAGGAATAAATGTAATCGTTTACAATTTGTAAACAACTTTATTTCTTCTTTTCAGTCCATTCTTCTTCTTTTTCTTTTGAACTCTTCTCTTGTTTGTCGTTTTCTTTTCTCAAAGCAATTTTTCTTTATTTCTTTTCACTTCTTTTCTTTTTCACTTTCTGAGTATTTTTCCTTTTCTTTGTTTCTTTCTCTGTTTCTTTCTAACCAAACTTTCTTCCTTGGCTTTTTCCCTTCTCCCTTTTCGTACTTCCATACATCACAATTTATATATTCAACGATTAACATTTGTTCCTCAATTTAAATCTGAAAATTAATCTCAAATAAGGTGAGGATTTATATGGAAAGTCGTTCTCTTGTTGTTTGTTTCCTTTTCTTCACCTGTAAAATTCACTCATTGATAGCCATTAGTCTCAACACCTCTCCTATATTTTTGTATTTTTCTCTTTATTTAATTCAAAGTAAAAATAACTAAAACAGTAAAATTAAAATAAAACAGTAAAGTATGGGTTTGCCTACCCATTAGCGCTTGTTTAACATCACGAGCTTGACGTACCTTATCTACTTTCATGGTGGCTCAAAGCATAAGCTTGGTGATGACCAAGCTCCATCATTCAGAAAGTGTGACCTCCCATAGTGCTCTTGTGCAAATAAATGAGATGGTGTAGCCTCAAGAACTTTGAATTTGGTATTTATATGTTTTCCCTTGCTCATCGGCTTTTCCATCTTAACTTTAGGCTTACTTTCTTGAGAAGACTCCTCATTGTGTTCTTCTTCACCTTTCTTTTCTCCGATATAGTATACTTGATCTTCCGGTTGAGCTACAGATGAGGGGACTTTTTTGTCAAAGAATTTGAAAATTGCTTGCTCTCCGTCTACCCGTAAGATCAGCTCACCTTTAAGTACATCAATCAGTGCTCCTGAAGTTGCCAAGAAGGGTCTTCCAAAAATCATAGGAATAGTGGTATCTTCTTCAATGTCAAGGATGACAAAATCAACAGGGATGATGAATTTGTCTACCTTTACCAATATATCCTCAATGATTCCATAAGCTTGCTTTGAAGAGCGGTCAACCAGTTGTACTATCGTCTTTGTGGGCTTAACTTCAGTAATCCCCAGCTTCTTCATCATGGAGAGTGGCATGACATTGATGCTAGCTCCAAGATCACATAAAACATTATCCACTTCCATTTTGCCAATAGTGTAGGGAATGCTGAAGCTCCCTGGATCCTTGACTTTGGTGGGTAACTTCTTTTGGATGATAGCATTACATTCCTCCGTCAGATTTACCGTCTCACATTCCTGCAACTTACGCTTCCTTGATAATAGATCCTTCATGAACCTTGCATAGTTGGGCATGTTCTCTAAAGCTTCGGCAAAAGGAATGTTAATATGCAATTTCATGAATATGTCTAGAAACTTTGAATGTTGCTGCTTCAGAATCTCTTTCTTTAATATCCGAGGATAAGGGATTCGAGCATATGGGGAGAGATCCAATGGCTTGTTCTGTCTTTCTAGAGCTTTCTTCTTCTCCCACTTGAATAGTTTCTTTTCGGCTTTTTCAGGATTGCTTTTGTCAACTTCAATTGTATCCTTTTCCTTTTTTTCCTTTTCTTCTTCAACTGATGCTTCTCCATCCTTCTTCTTTTCTTCGGGATGCTCCTCTATAGGCTGAATCACTGTCCCACTCCTAGTAGTGATAGCATTGCAATGCTCCCTTGGATTGACAACCGTGTTGCTTGGAAAAGTACCCTGAGCTCTCTCAGTGAACTGTCTTGACAGCTGACCAATTTGAGTCTCCAAATTCCAGATCGAAGCTTCTTGATTTCGGAATGAAGCCCTTGTCTCCTCTCTGAAAGAATTTGAATTCTGAATGTAGTCTGAGGTAGTCTTGGAAAGCTATGCAAAAGCTTTTTCCCATTCTGAAGTGGCACCTTGAGGTGGAGGTTGTGGTTGCAATGGCATATGAGGGTTCGACTGGTAGTTTGAATTGTAACTAAACCCAGGGTGTTGGTCAGGATTTTTCCACCCTTGATTACCATATTGGTTTCTTCTCGGATTGTTCTGGTTCTTTTGATCATACCAGACTCCGTTGACGTCAGCGTTTTCTGGTGCCTTTTAGTTGTTCTCACGTAGTCACAATCATCAGTTGCATGAGCCTCTGCACAAATAACACATTTAATTTGAGAATTACTATTAATAGAAGCAACTTGAAAACTATTAAATTGTTTTGTCAGAGCGTCAAGTTGTGCTTGTTGTTTCTTATGCATTTGGAGCATTTGTTCGTTTTGGGCTAAGATCGCGTAATAGCCGTCAAGCTTCATGATTCCTGCTATTCTTTGTGTGACTGGAGCATTGTCATACTCCTGAGAAGCTAAAGATTCCAACAATTCCAATGCGTCCTCCGGAGTTTTTGTTTTTAATGATCCTCCTACTGCAGCATTCACCAAGGTTCTTGTACTTGGCGTCATTCCTTGGAAGAAGATTCTTGCTTTCTCCCATGCTTCAATGCCATGTTGAGGACACTTTCGGAGTAGTCCTTTAAACCTTTCCCATGCCTCGTACAAAGATTCGCTTTCTTTTTTTTAAGAGCGGTGATTTCCTATTTGAGCCTTGCCATCTTTGAAGCTGAGAAAAATCTAGCCAGGAATTTTCTTGCTAAGTCATCCCAACTAGTTATGCTTCCTTCAGGTTGAGACTGCAGCCAATCGCTTGCTTCATCCTTCAGTGAGCACGGAAATAGCCTGAGCATGTTAGCATCACGAGAACTCCATTCACCTTTAACATATCATAGTAAAGTAGGAAATCATCAAGATGACTGTAGGGGTTCTCTGTGCTTCCTCCAGCAAACTGTTCTTTTTGAATCAGTTGCAGCAGTGCCGGCTTTAGTTCGAAGTTGTTAGCTTCTATGGTCGGTCTAACAATGCTCGTCGTCTGTGGAACTCGGGCTGGAGTCATATAATCTCCCAAGGTCCTTGGAGCGAGTTGATTGTTTTCTGCCATTGGTTCCTCCTTAGGTTCCGTTGAACTTGAGGTTCCTTTTACTTCTTTCGCTTTCTTTGCTTTTGCGTCCTTCCTAAGTTTCCTTTCTGTCTTTTCTATCTCAGGATCAAACTGCAAAATTTGCGGGTTAAGAGTACCTCGCATAAACTAAGATCGAAAACATGAGCAGAAAAAATAGAAAAAGACAAAACAGAAAAATAAAATAAAAAAATAGAAAAAAGAATGCAGAAATTTGAAATATGCAGAAAAATTGATGCAGAAAATATTTTTGAAGAATGTATAATCTAACACCTCGCAATTCTAAATTAAGTATTAAATTATTAAATGAGTAAGTAAGTGAAGGATTAGTGAAAATCCTGAAAATTAAGCCAAAATACAAAGAAAGGGCAAAACAGTAATTAGCCAACAAGCAACCCTAGGAAGATAAAATTTGAGTAGAAGGTCTCAGATGGTAAAAATAACCCTGGAAATGGATTCAGAACGAAAAATTGAGTGGATAGGCAAGTTTCAGAAAAATTAGTGAATAGTGTTTTTACCGGGTCAAAATACCGCGGTACGATTGCACCGTAAAACGTGCCGATTGAGTTTTGTGCTCTAGGTTTCAAATATGAGTTATAAATAGTCTATAGAACTAGGAAATATGATTTCTGATAAAAATTGATGGAAATAAGTAAGTTTGGGGAAGCGTGCCAACGACGCGCGCAACAACTTAAAACAGTGTTTTCTCCGAACGACCGGAAAACTCAGGATTCATCTGATCAAGTATAATTAAAGGAGAATGATTAATTTTAAAAATTAGAGTTTCTAAATAGGTTGTGAATTTTTGGACGTTTAGTGAAATCGGAGGGAAATTCAAATGAATTTGAAATCGTGTGAGGTGGCGGTGGGACCCACCCCACTCAAATCCACTTGAGACACATCACCTCCCCTCACTATTCATCATCTTCTCTCTCCCTCCTCCCTTGCAAAACCGCACCAAACAGCCATCTATCACCATTTTCATCAAAAAAATTCATTTCACCATAACTTGATCGTTTCTCCACCAAATCCATCGATTTTTGTCTTGAAACTTGATGGAAAACACCTTCTAAAGCCATTGATGGTACTCTTATTAAGTCTTGAAACCGTCTCATTGGTGAGTTACGGGCAATTTTCAGTCACGAAATTGTTGAGAAAAATTGATGTTCATGGAGTCATTTGGCCTTCCATTGCTTGGATAAGTCTTGAAGGAGTATCAAGCCTTGACTGTGAGTATGTTTCCACCCCATTTACATGGTTTGATTGTAGTTTATATTTATGAACCCTAAACCTTGAAATTTTGATGTGTGATGTTAGAGAGCTCAATTGGGAAAAGTTTGTACATGAAAGTGTCTTAAATAATGTGTATTAGCTATAAATGCCTTGAAAATGTTAGGTGAAAAATATGGATTTTTAACTTAGAATATTTTGAGGTGTCATGACTTGGATTTTGGAAAATGTGTTAAGAGGTTATTGGTGAGTTGTTGGATGATTATATGTTGATATAATGGTGTTGTATGAGGTGTGGAATGATTAAAATTGAGTGAGAATTCTTTGGAAATTCCAAGTGGGCAATTCGGCCATATAGAGAGCTTTAGGGAGTTGAGGTTGTTTGCATTGATTGGATGATGTTTCAAGTGTTAAATGGTATTTAAATGGGTTGTGTGGTGGTTGGAAAGTGGTAGAATCAATGAAAGAATAATAAGTGGTATTTAGGGTCATAAAGGAACCTAGAGTGAATTATTAAGCAAAACGATGCTTAAAAGATGTAAAACAGAAAAACGGCACTTGAATTAGCCTCTTGGCAACCTAAGGATGTGTAATAAAATGAGAAAGAAAATTTAGAAAAATAAATTTGGATTTATTCCTTGTTTGGCCAAACCACCTAGTGTAGGTGTAGGATTTTGACATTTTTCGCGTTTTGATAGAATTGCCATGTGCTGACGCTTCGTACATGGATATTGTAGGTTGTCGTACGTCGATTTGAACCCCGAACCGTGAGTCGGTGGATTGCCCTTGGTCCTGGACCAAGTGGATTGAGGTAAGTGGTTGGATCAATGCATGTATAATTGTAAATTGGCATGTGTTGTATGAGTTTTTGAGTAATTGGGAATGTCCTCTGTGTAGGCATTCTGTTGAATAACGAGTTTGGAAAATAAGCTGCTGTGGAGCTAAGTGAAGGAACATTTTGAGGTAATCTCTTGGTACTGGGGCTTGTTCCCCTTGTGTGTTCCACCATGCCAGTTGATGGTATTGGTAGGAAATGTATATGAGTAGTGTAGAATAGCATGAGCATGCATGTAGTATTTATGAGGGTACTTATGTACTGAGTCTCTGGCCAGTAGACAGTGTAGCCTTCGGGTAGTACGGACTTCCACTGGATAGGTCTCCGAGAGGGAGTTCCAGTTGACCAAGGGTCGTGGTGTGTCATCCGGGTATGAGCACACTAGGAAGTCTCGGGTGTATATGGATGGAAGGGGTACCTTGGTTGTGGTTCTTGGAACACGCCTTGGATGAGACCCGTAGGCTTATAGGCCGAGGACGTTGCGTGGTATTGGTAGCTACCATTCCAGCTTCGTCGTATTTTATATCCCGATATTTCCCAGTTTCTCTAAATCCCTTGCTATATCCCGTTTTGAAAGTGGTTGTTTTATATTACCTATATGCATCGAAGTGAGCCATTGGGCGGAGTTTTCTCCAGAACCTCTAGGTTACTGAGATATATCTGTATATCTCACCCCGTCTTAGGGGCTTTATTTCAGGAGGTAGCAGTGGCATTGGAGCGGCGGGCAAGAAGCCCGTAGGGTGATTAGTTGGAGTACTTGCATTATTTTGCATTTTGATGGCCGGCCTAGGCTAGACTTAGGGCATGAACATCTCATATGTATGTAGGATGAGTTTCATTGGCATATTTGTTCATGTCGTTTTGCCTAAGTCTAGTAGTTTATGTCATTTAAGCTTATGTTTCGAATTGTAATTAAAGTTGTAATATTTGTAAGTTGTAATTTAAAGTTGAAGTTGTAAGTTGTAATATGTAAGTTAAAAGTTGTATTTGTACCTTGGATGCATGATGTACTGTGATGGAAGGGCCTTAGGCCTATTTTAGGTTTATGATTACTTGTATGTTGAGAAGTTGCATGAAAATGGATTAGGTGATTGAAACAAGTTAAGGATTATAAAGTGAGCCATATTGTGTAATAAATATAAACTGAGTTGGGTTGTAAGTGCTCCCAAGGCATTGTTGGTCCTTGTGTCTGCCACCCATTGGATTATTAGGTACATTTGAGGTATTAGAGAGCTTATGCAAATTTGGGGATTTTAGGAAAAACAAAGGAAATTCTGGCGAATTTTCTGTAGAATTGACAAATTTTAGAGGAACTTCAGAAGAGCATATCTCCCTCCAAAGAGGTCCGATAGGGACGTTCCATATGCCATTTTAAAGCTTGAGATGTCCCCTACATTCTATCAAAATATGAGAATATTCTGGGTTGCACGAAGCCCTGTAGAAGCCAGTGAAAACTGACTGTCCAGAACCCTCTTATGCAGGGGCTGTTTCTGGCAGTTTTTGGGAAATTAATTCCTGCTTCGTTTCTCAGTCAAATTAAGCGTATGATATATCAAATTGAAGGTTAAGGTGTCTAGTTTGTAGAATAAAAATTTTAGAGCAATTTGATGAGTTTATCCTCTGCAGTAATTCGTTGAGTGAGTGTGGTTTTGAGCTGTTTTGGGGTTGGTTGACAGTTTTGCTAGTCCAACTTCAAACGGCGATAACCGGAGCAAATGAGCGCCGATTAAAGCGTGTGATAGCTTTTTAGAAAGGTAATTAAGTAATAAAAAATATATAACTAGAGAGAAAGGTCTGGTTAGGTATGGTGTGTTCGCAGAAAAATAATTAGTGAACCTTGTTCGATTAGGTAAAAGCGTAAAATTGAGAGATTGGCTAAGTGAGTTTATGGGGACCCCTTAGTGACTTATAATAAGTAAAGTAAGATATAAAAATAGTTAAAATAAGTATTCCGCAAGAGTTTACAGTTATGGTCACAGCTTTTAATTATTACGCTTTTTATTATTTTAAATGCTCGTGTAATAATCGGAAAAAGTTTATTCGCATTTTTATAAATGAATAGCTGTGATTGTAACTGCGCTTAATATCATAATCAATGTTAATAATACCGATGTACAACGGGCTGTTACATATAAAGTGCAGAAAAATAAAACGTCCAATCTAAAAGGTAATTAGTTACTTCTTATGTTGAAGAATTCGATCCCCGGCAACGGCGCCAAAAACTTGATAGCGACTCGGCAAGTGCACCGGTCGTAAAGTAATAAAGTGTACCGGAGTACGAGATCGTTCCCATGAGGATTGGTTTTTCAAGCATTAGTTCGCTAATCGCGGTTTAGTTGGACAATGAAGAATAAGATGAAGAGAATTGTAATTGAGAATTTAAAATTAAAAGTAATAACATAAAAATTCAGAATTTAAAAGAATAATTGGAAAAGATGATGGATTTAATAATTTAAAAACAAGCGTAGTTAAGGTTTCGACTTCCCCCAATCTCCTCAGTATGTTATGAATTAAACTATCAAGAACCTTTTTCTTAATATATTGCCAATCAATTCTTTCTAAGTTAATTAGGGCTCAATTCCTTGTTACCCTAAATCTATGTGATCTTGAAAGAACTCTAGTTCCCCGATTATTCCCCAAGAGACATTGCATTAAGATCAAGAATTCCAAGATTGCATAATTACCCTATGTCTATCCCTAGATCACAAGGATTATGATAAATTCATCAAGTAAGGGTTCATGCACCAACATCCCTATTGTCATACAATTCCCCAAAATCATTCTATAAGGAGCAAACTCATAGAAAGCATTGAAAACAGATAAATTTATTCAATTATAAAAAGAAAGGGTTCGGAGATAATTTAATTCATAAACATAAGGATTCGATTGGGTTCAATCTACCCTTAACTACATAAAAGACTACTCAAACATACTGAATTGAAAAACAACAATAAAGAAAAGAGAAGCCCAAGCCTCCATTGGTGTGATGTTGACTTAGTTCCTCGGTGTCCAGCGCTCCGCAACAGGATTCCTCCTTCAAGCTTCGCGTTTTGAATTGGTCTATGAAAATTTGGTGTCTTGTTCTGCTCCCAAGCTCCTTATTTATAGCCTTTGGAGTTGTTATCCTTCATTGTATCTGTCACCGTATCCATATTCGATTTGTAATTGATTCTCCAATTGTTTCCTTTTTGCAATTAATATCTTGTGGATTGGTTGAGAGATTTGAGCTTTGAATCTTGTTATAATCTTCCTTCAATCTTCTCGTGAATCAGCTTTGATATATTTCCTTTTTAGTTCCATATCATAATTGGACAAATCTTCATTAAATCTCAGCAAATCTTGGTGAATCTTTGCTGTCTGGGACGTGTTTGGGCGCTCAAGCGTGCTGTTGTGCGCTTGAGAGTGCAAAACCACTGAAATTTGCTATTGTTGTCTGCCTTGGAGCGCTCGAGCGTGCTACTGGGCGCTCGAGCGTGCTCCTCAAGTTGTAATTTATGCATTCTTGGGCGCTTGAGCGTGCTGTTGTGCGCTTGAGCGTCCTGATGTGTCCAGTTTGGCTGTTTTTCCTGCTTCCAAACGCTCGAGCGTCCTCTTGTGCGTTTGAGCGTGCTTTTCTAGACCTTGAAGTGTAATATTTTGGTTTCCTTTGATCCATTTTGAGCTGCTACTTCTCCGTCATGATTTCTTTAGCACTTTTAGCACCAATTCTTGTGGTTTTACCTTCAAAATGCAAATATTATCAAAGCGTCAGCTCAATTTCCTATCTTATGACTTATATGTTGTAAAACCTTAAATTCCATGCAATCTATGATATATTTCTCATATAATTTAGCCTAAAAACATGGTAAACCAAAGGTTTATCAATGTGATTCTAAGCTATGAAAGTAATTGAAGAATAAGGTGGCTTGTAATAATGCACTAAAATATGTAATAAGTAACAATTGATCTAGACTTGTAATGGGCATATTATTGGCATATGAGTATGAAAAGTGAAATCATTAAATGATTAAGTCGTGGATATGACTTGATTAATTAATATGTAATTAATGATATGACTGGCTCCTACGCTAGGTGTGCCTAGAGAACCGTGCACTTGAGAATTTTGTTGAAGCTTACGTATACTATTGGAGTGTGGGCTTGTGCTAAGCTCCCTAAGGTAAGCTCCTAGTTCTAGTTGACTCCTCTCTCTTGTGGCCCCACCATGATGGTGGGCATTATGGTTGTATTGTATGAGAGTATATGGTATGATGTATATGTGCATTCATTCACATTCATATAGATGTTATATGATCTTGATGTTATGATGATGCACTGATGATATATGTTATGAGGATCCTGGCCAGTGATTATGGTATGTAGGCTGCCTATGACTTGACTCTGGAGGCTGTATCATACAGAGGTTGTGTTGACTGTCTATGGCTTGACCCTGGAAGTCACACAGGTGTAACTGTTTATAGCTTGACCCTGGAAGTTACACAGGTATAACCATCTATGGCTTTGACCCTGGGGTTACACAATAATGATATGATGATGCTATGTTTATGTTGTATGTCTGTATTATATGCTTTATATATTACTTGTCATGCAGGAAGTGGGCTCAGGAGTTAGAGAATCCTCTATGAACCTTGAGCTTACTGAGATGTGGTTATCTCACCCCATTTGGGGACATCATTTCAGGTACCAGAGTAGTGGTGATGCTTCTAGAGGCAAGGCCCCCGCATTGGAGTAGTTGATGATGCAGCTGATGATTTTATGTTATGATTAGACTTGATGTTGGCATGTAGACTTGTTACCATGCTTAATTATTTTATGGAGATTATTGTATGTATTTATTTAGGCTCATGAATGTATCCTTAGAGCCATGGATGATTTACTGATGCTTTTATACTTTGAATTAATATAGACTTGATGCATGTATTCAATTAATTTGGGTATGGAGCCTTATTGTTTGTATTGACCCATTGAGGGGATTGCAGTCTGTGTGAGACTTGCAAGCTATCTGTTTAAATTATTGTATCAATTAGGTTATCTGTATGTGTGGGACCATGTTCCCAGTTATCCGAAATACAGCCGTTATGTTGTCCGTGAGACTCCGTCAGGAATGATACTTGATGTCATAATCTGATGGTCAATGACCACTAATACTGGCTCATGGGATTAATTAGTAGATGTATGTTTAGATTTACGCTTTCGCAGTATCTCACGTGAACGTTTTTATAAATGATTTCAGAAAATATTTTGGAAAAAGTTTACTCGTATTTTTATAAGACGCTTTATTTCTTTTTCAAATAAAGTCTTCCGCTGTGTATGCTAAATATCATGTATGTTAACAACCGGAGTACTACAGGGTGTTACAAGATGCAGGTGTTGGAAAGTTAACAATTGTAGGCTAGTAATAAAAGTAGAAAACTAAGCCATTTGGTGATATTTTGAGAGTTCAAGTCAGTCATCCTTCCTTGTGTGACTGTGTAACGTCTGGCCGCTTCAAGAATCAACGACTATCCCCACATACTAACACGAGATTTTTCAGTGTGCTTTTTCCTCACTCGCACACTTCCCGCGAAAACTTCCCAGGAGGTCACCCATCCCAGAATTGCTCCAAGTCAAGCACGTTTAACTATGAAGTTCTTCCGTTCCAGGCTACCGAAAAGCAGATGCATCTTGTAAATATAGGTAGTACAAATTAATTCTTATAAGCTCTCCCAAATTGTACAGTCTCACACCTGCACAATCTTTGGAATCCCTCTATTTCGGGTGTCGATTCGATTCATTCATGCATGTAACATCCCGAGTGCTGACAATTGTATGGTTAGTGGAAGAGCTAATGTACAATTGAATGTATGGTTAGTGGAAGAGCTAGAGTACTATCAGCGGGAGGGGTATATGAATGAATCGAATAACACCGGAAAGAGAGGGATTTTAGAGATTGTGCTGGTATAGGACAGCACAGCTGAGGATAGCTTATAAGAATTAATTGGTACTACCTATACTAACAAGATGCATCTACTTTTCGGTAGCCCGGACAGGAAGAACTCCACAGTTAAGCGAGCTTGACTTGGAGCAATTTAGGGATGGGTGACCTCGGGCGTTACAAGTGGTATCAGAGCAGGGCCTCTCATCCAGTACAGTGTGGTTCAAGGACGAACCAGGCGGAAGCTGGTGGGCATGTAACATTCTGAGTGCTGACAATTGTATGGTTAGTGAAAGAGCTAATCTACAATTGAATGTGTGGTTAGTGGAAGAGCTACGTACTATCAGCGGGAGGGGTACATGAATGAATTGAATAACACTGGAAAGAGAGGGATTCCAGAAATTGTGCTGGTATAGGACAGCACAGCTGAGGATAGCTTATAAGAATTAATTGGTACTACCTATACTAACAAGATGCATCACTTTTCGGTAGCCCGGATCGGAAGAACTCCACAGTTAAGCGTGCTTGACTTGGAGCAATTCAGGGATGAGTGACCTTCTGGAAGTTTTTTGGGAAGTGTGCGAGTGAGGACAAAGCACGCTGAAAAGTCTCGTGTTAGTGTGTGGGGATAGTTGTTGATGCTTGCAAGTGGCCAGGCGTTACAGACTGCAGCCAAAGGTTCTAGGAGAGTAAAGGAAATAGATGTACCAATGGAATTGGTTGTTAAGTTGACAAAGTGAATACATGAAAAAAAAGTTAAGAACTTGTCAGACTAGTTAAATAACTTAGGATATTTTTATCACACAAAGTTGTCATCTCTTTCTATTGGAGCTCCACGAAGCCTTTCTCTTTTCTCTCCTATTCCTTGTGTTTTTCATGGCTGAACTTGGTCTCTTGAAAAGGGGCTAAGTAGTATCTCTCAAACTAAACACCTTTTGGTTAAAGTTTCTACATGAAACTTGTAGTTTAGGATCTTGTGAACATAACCATGCAATTACTTTTCCAAGAGGGATTGAGTTGAGTGGATTTTATCCTCTTTGAAGTCATTATGGTGTGGCTGCGATGGTGTTGATAGATGAGGTTTTTGGTGGTTTAAAGAGTGGAGATTAACCTAGTGTTCTCCTAGAAGCTAGACAAGGTAACCTACTTGATTTCTAGTGGTTTAATCTTGAGATTTCATCTTTGTTCTTCCTATTTTAAGGCTGAATATATGATGTTATAATCCTAATTAATTGATGGGGTTTGAAGCCTAAGATTGTTTGTAGGTTTAATTAAAAGTAAACTAAGCAAGTAAAGCTTGTAAAAAATGCAAATAGATTGATTAAACATCAATCTAGGGTTTCAGCCATCATGAGTAAAATTGGATGGAATTATATTTAATATATATTCTCATGAAGATAATGGGTTTAAAGTGAATTTTTGATGATTGGTTTTTAAAGAAAAATTGATTAAAGTCACTAGAACATGATGGAGTGGATTTAAAATAAATAAACCCTAATGGAGGCAAATCTGGCCTCTATTTTAAAAATTTATAATTAAAGTTATAGAAATCCAAATGGAGTGTGGTTTATACCAAATTAATTGTATGTATGTCTGTTATAACATATCAAAAATTCAGTGTAGTTCAACCAGATTTGGAAATTTCGTTCGTGAATAAAAGAGTGAATATTGTTCACGCTATAAAGGAATTATATTTACCTTTAGCCCAAATTGGAAAGGGCATATATCACTCATTTCTTAATGAAATGAAGTATGTAAGGCATCAAATTAAAGGTTAAGGTGTCTAGTTTCTTGTCTCAAAATATGAGATTTTTATCAGGGTTGGATCATGCCCAGAAATAGAAATGGTGGATAGTATCCGAAAATGCCCTGTGTGGGCAGCATGTTACATGCAGTTTGGAAAATTCATAACTCCTTCGTTTCTCAACGAAATGGAACGAATATTATGTCAAAATAAAGCCTCAAATGTCTAGTATTTTGAATAAATTTTTGAGCATAAACTGTGTGGTAAATCATTTCCAGAAAAATACTAAAGTGTCTGCTATCCTATCTCTGACGATGGATTTAAGCAGTTTGCTTACGGCGGACGTATCTTGAGTTATACTTATCGAAACGAAGCTTATAATATACCGTTGGAAAGCTTATGACATCTATATTAAGATGGAAAAGTATTAGAGTTTTATAAGAACAATTTAAGTAAAGTGATTTAAAGAATTGGATAAAATCACCTAAGTAAATTGGTGAATTAACATATAAGTGTTAATTACTGAATTGCAAGTGACACTTATTTAGTAATTTATAGTGTTTCATTTTTTATACTAGAGTGTGTTTAGGAGAAAAAAATGGGGAATCAAGTTGCCTGTGACTAAAGCTTCGTGGGAAAGCTCTTTGTTTAAAGAGTTTTCTTCTGGCTTATTCTTCTACCAGAATCTGGTGGGATAATGGTTATTCCCTGTATTAATAATGTGGTTGGACATTCGAATAGTGGTATACATATGGTAAATAAAAATGTGGTGTATGAGGTACGATGATATATAATTTAAATAATGAGTTAAATGTTGACGTATCTGTTAATATGTGAAATGATTTGTTAATATGTGAAATGATTGACATGTATGTGTGTATGTGAAATGATCAAAGTGCATGTTAATATGAGGAATGATTGATGTGTTTGTTGACATGTAAAACGATTAAC
Organism: Gastrolobium bilobum; assembly: GCF_033153095.1. Taxonomy (NCBI): domain Eukaryota; kingdom Viridiplantae; phylum Streptophyta; class Magnoliopsida; order Fabales; family Fabaceae; genus Gastrolobium; species Gastrolobium bilobum. The sequence goes on along the minus strand of NW_026895275.1, from coordinate 17,303 downwards.
GTGTCTGTTAATATGCAAAATGATTGATGTGTCTGCTGATATATGAAATGATTGATGTGTCTAACGATTTGTTAAATGATCAGTATGTCTAATAAGCTTAGAGATGTACTTTGATTCTGAAATTCCGATGAATTTGTATGTCTAGTAAAGTTTATGTGTGAGGTTCAGATGCTTTAATGTTCTGATAAATTCGAACGTGAATCGGTTGTATCTGGTAAAGAGAAAAGTAATGAATACTAAATATATGTGATAATTTATATAGGTAATCCTTAGAAAAATGGATGCTTTGAAAGTGTGTTGAATTGAATGTACATAATTCAATAAGGTGATATATATATATATATATATGAGTGAATTTCAGTACAAGGCCAATGAATAAACTGGACGTACAAGTTGAGTTCATACGATTAAGTGTATATGTGAGTGTAGATGTAGGTTTATCTTGTATTTCTGTGATGCGTGGTAATGTGTAGATTGAATGTGTGTGTGTTGTAATGTTTAATGTATTTGTTTAATTGAAAAATTATTTTGTGTGATGATGTGTTTTATTTGTTAATTGTTGTTATCTGTTGATTTTATTATATTGTAAGTTTTATTAATATTCTGAAAATTAATGAAATTGTCAGTATTGGGTTTTGAAATAAGAATATGATAAAGTAATGTGAGTATGTTTGTGAATGCTATGATACTTGGAGATATTACTCCGAAAGTATCAGGTTAACGGGACAAAGATGAAAACTTCCGTAAGAACTGTGGCATTGGATTATATGACAGATTCTGTAAGGTTATTGATAAACTGTGAATGGTTTACTAAGTTAAATAAAGTTTTTTGAAATTGGTTGTGTGTTTACATATTTATTATTTACCGTAGTGTTAAGTAATATAAATATGTTAAGTTGCTTTTCAAATTGTAATGATTTATGTAAATTAACCATAGGATGTAATTGAACTAGATTTAATGGTATGGGAATTTTGTATGTTGTGTGTTGTATGTTTTGTCTGAAACTGTATGCATAATCTGTATGTTTCTCCTATTATGCATGTGCTAACCAATTATGTAGGAAGTGAGCTTAAGAATGAGAGACTATTCTATAAACTTAGAGTTTACTGGGCTTTTAAATCTCACCTCGCGTTTTGGGGACACATTTCAGGTGCTTTCTCAAACGATGAGTTTTCAAAGAACTAGTGATGTAGAAAGAATGGTTAGCAAACACATCAGGGGCAGCGCGATTGACTAACGTTTGGGTTTATGCATGTATGTCTATATTTCAGATAATTTATATATTTGAGATAAAGATATTGTTGGTACAATTGTATATAATTGATATGAGGTTTTGTAGTTAAGGTTTGGATATGTTACATACAACAAAGTATGTCTGTATGTTTCAAGTTTGCTGAGAGTAAGTAGGAATCTATGGATAGATTCTGAAGATGTTAATATGAATATGTATGTATTGGTTATGTTTGGATATCAGGTTTAAGAATTTGGATAGTCCGATAAATAGAGGTCATGCTGTCCATTTTTACTGAATTGATAACTGTTACAATTTGGTGTTAAGTTTTAATTCTATGCAGTTATGAGGCTGTAAAGTTTATTATAATGTTGTGAACATAAAGGATACAAAGGAAAAGTTTTTGTGATACTTATAGGAAGTCTTATGCTATTCTTATTAAATTAAGTGCGCATCTGTACCATTTCTGTATAGCATTCTGGTTTGTAAACCGGGGTGTTACATTATGGTATTATAGCAATTAAAGTTTAGGGAATTACTTTAAGTATCCTTTATGTGTTTGATATGTAGTGCTTTGAGGAATTGTTGGATGAATAGTATGGTTTTTTGTGGTATTAGTGTGTTATCTTTTTCTGTATAGAATTGTTGTGTACTGATGATCCATACATGGTTGTTGTAGGTTGTCGTACGTTGATTTGAATCCCGAACCGTGAGTCAGTGGATTTTCCTTGGTCCTGGACCAAGTGGGATTGAGGTAAGTGATTGGAACAATGCTTGAATACTTGGTAACTTGCATGTGTTCGTATGAGTTTTAAGTAATTGGGAATGTCCTCTATGTAGGAATTTCTGTTGAGTAACGAGCTCGGAGAATATAATGCTTTGGAGCTAAGAGGAGAGGCTTATTAAGGTAACCTCTTGGTATTGGGGCTTGATCCCCTTGTGTGTTTCACCATGCCCGTTGAGGGTGATGGTAGGAAATGTATGTAAGTAATGTAGAACAGCATGATCATGCATTTAGTATATATGTTGGTACATAGGTACCGAGTCTCTGGCCAATAGACAGTTTTGCCTTCGGGCGTTTCGGACTTCCACTGGATAGGTCTCTGAGAGGGAGTTCCAGTTGACCTAGGGTCGTGGTGTGTGATCCGGATAGGAGCACACTAGGAAGTCTCGGGTGTATGTGGATTGGATGGGTACCTTGGTTGGATGTTCTAGGAACACGCCTTGGTTAGACCCGTAGGCTTATATGCCGAGCCATTAGGCAAGACGTTGCGTGGTATTGGTAGCTACCATTCCAGCCTCGTCGTATTTTGTATCCCTATGTTCCCCAGTTTCTCTAAATCCCTTGCTATATCCTGTTTTTCAAGATGTTGTTTTATATTATTTATATGCATCGAAGTGAGCCATTGGGCGGAGTTCTCTCCGGAACCTCTGGGTTACTGAGATATATTCGTATATCTCAACCCGTCTTGGGGGCTTTATTTCAGGAGGTAGCAGTGGTACAGGAGCGGCGGGCAAGAAGCCCGTAGGATGAGTCGTTGGAGGACTTTATGCTTTTTGCATTTTGATGGCCATTGGGCCTAGGCTAGACTTAGGGCATGAACATTGTATATGTTGTTAGGATGAGATTTATGTCATATTTGTTCATGCTATTTTTGCCTAAGTCTAGGTACATGTAGTTTATGACATTTGGAGATTTATGAATTATGTTGTAATTTGGATAATTGTAAGTATTGTAATTTGGGTCTTGTGTAATTGAAGAATATGTAATATGATGAAAGGGAAATAGGCCTATTTTAGGATTGTGATTATGTGTATGATTAGTAAATGCATGCAAATGGACTTTTATGATTGAAACGTATTGAGTATTAATAAAGTAAGCAATGTGATACGTATTTTATAAGTAAAATAAATTCTGATGGGTTGTAAGTGCCCCAAGACATTGTTGGTCCTTGTATGTGCCACCCAATGATTATTAGGTACATTTGAGGTCCTAGAATACATTAGAAAACTTGGGGATTTTTGGTAAAAATAAAGGAAACTCTGGCGAAATTTCTAGAAATTGACATAATTTAGGCAAACTTCGGGAGAGCATATCTCCCTCCACAGAGGTCCGATAGGGACGTGCCATACGTCATTTTGAAGATTACGTTGTCCTATATCTTGTGGTAAAATTAGGTAAAATTATGGGTTGTACGTCGGCCTGTAGAAGTCAGAGAGTGCAGACTGCCCATTTGCTCACTGCACATGTGGCAGTTCTGGACCGGTTTTGAGAAATTTATTCCCACTTCGTTTCTTAGTCAAATTAGGTGTATGATACATCAAATTGAAGCTTGATATGTCTAGTTTGTTGTATAAAAATTTGAGCGCAATTGGTTAAGTGTAGAATAACATATCAAAAGATGGGAGGCTTGTAGATATGCTGAGAGCTTGCACATTGGAGCAACGCACTGCTTGGGACAGGTACTTATCGCTGGTGGAATTTTCTTATAATAATAGTTTTCACTCCAGTCTGGGCATGGCGCCGTATGAGGCATTGTATGGACGGAGATGTCGTACTCCTACTTGTTGGACTGAGGTAGGTGATAAAAAGAGATTTGGGCCGGATTTTGTGCAAGAAACTACATCACAAATTGAAATGATCAGAGAGAAACTTAAACAGGCACAGAATCGGCAGAAAAGTTATTATGATAATAGACACAGACCGCTGGAATTTGAAGAAGGTGATCATGTATTTGTGCGGTTATCTCCAGTTACGGGTGTTGGACGTGCATTAGGCGTGAGGAAGCTGAGTCCTCGTTCTATTGGGCCGTATCAGATAATGAAAAGAGTAGGATTAGTGCCCTATCAGCTTGCCTTGCCCCCACAGTTGTCAAATCTGCACGATGTTTTTTATGTATCCCAGCTGCGGCGTTATATTCCGGATAAATCACATGTGGTGATACCGAATGATATTGAAATTCGGGAGAATTTAAAGACTCTCGTAGGTCCTATTGATGTCCTTGACCACAGTGAAAAGAGGCTCAGAAGCAAAGTTATTCCAATGCTAAAGATTCGGTGGGAAGGACGTACACCTGAGGAGGCTACTTGGGAACGAGAGGATGAGATTCTTCGGCTGTATCTTGAGTTAGCGGACAGGTATGAATTAATTTTGCGGACAAAATTCTAAAAGGTGGGGTGCATATAACAGCTCACAATTCTAAATCAAATATTAAAATATTAAATGAGAATTAAAAGGGAAGGATTAGTGAAAATCCTGAAAATAGGGCCAAAATACAAAAAAAGGGCAAAATTTTAATTAGCCAACACGCAACCCTAGGAAGATAACAATTGAGTAGAAGGTCTCAGATGATAAAAAAATAACCCTGGAAATGGATTCAGAACGAAAAATTGGGTGGTTAGGCAAGTTTTAGAAAATTCGGTGAATAGTATTTTACCGGGTAAAAATACCACGGTACAGTTGCACCATAAAGTGTGCCGATGGAGTTTTGAGCTCTAGGTTTTAAATATGGGTTATAAATGGTTTATAGAACTAAGGAATATGATTTTTGATAAAATTTGGTGGAAATAAGTAACTTTGGGGAAGCGTGCCAAAGGCGCGCGCAACAGCTTAAAACAGCATTTTCTTCGAACGACCAGAAAATTATGGATTCATCTGATCAAGGGTAACTAAAGGGCAATGGTTAATGTTAAAAATTAGAGTTTCTACATAGGTTGTGAATTTATGGATGTTTAGTGGAATCGGAGGGAAATTCAAGTGAATTTGAAATCGCGTGAGGTGGCGGTGGGGCCTACCTCACTTAAGCCAACTAAAGCCACATGTGCATGACTATTCATTACCATCTTCACACTCCTTTCTCTCTCCAAAAAACTGTGAACCCCCTCCCCTTTGTGCCATTTCACCTTCATTTTTCAATCCTTCCTAACTTGATCATTTCTTCACCAAATCCATTGATTCTTGTCTTGAAACTTGATGGGAATCACCTTCTAAAGCCATTGGTAGTACTCTTAAGCCTTGAAAACCTCTCATTGGTGAGATCTAGGCAAAAATCAGCCACGAATTGCTTGAGAAATTTTGTGTTCATGGAGTTGTTTGGAGCTCCAATGGTTGGGTATGTTTAGGAGGAGCCTTGTGCCAAGCATTTGAGTAAGTTTCCTTGTATTTCAATGGTTTAATCTTGTGATTGAAATTATGAACCCTAAAGAGGGCTTGGTTGATTGATGTGTTTAGAGAGCTCAAATGGAAAATGTTTGTACATGAATGTGTCTTAGAAAGATGTGTAGTAACCATAAATGCAATAAAAATTATTGATGAAAAATGTGAAATTTTAACTTAGGAAAATTTGATGGGGTCATGACTTTGAGTTTTGAAAATGTGTTAGGATTGGATTGGTGAGTTGTTGTATGATTGTATGATGATATAATACGATTGTATGAGGTGTGGAATAGTTAGAATTGATTGGAAATTCCTTGGAGTGCACTATGTTGAATTTCGGCCATTGGGCAAAAAGAGGGGAAATGATGTTGTGCAAAATTGCTTGATGATGTATTATGTGTTATATGATAATTAGATGGGTTGTGTGGTGGTTTGAAGGTTGGAAAACCAATGGAAAAATAGTTGGCAGTGTTGAGTGTTTAATTGGACATAGAGCAAAGTATTAAGCAAAATGACGTGTAAAAGACGTAAAATGAAAAGTGGCACTTAAATTGGCCTTTTGGTAACCTAAGGATGCCAAATAAAATGAGAAATAAAATTTAGAAAATTAAAATGCAAAATTGCACATGTTTGGCCGAACCTACAAGGGTACAGGGGAGGTTTTTGACGTTTTTCGTATTCTGATAGAATTGCTGTGTACTGATGATCCGTACATGGTTGTTGTAGGTTTTCGTACGTTGATTTGAACCCGGAACCGTGAGTCGGTGGATTGCCCTTGGTCCTGGACCAAGTGGGATTGGGGTAAGTGATTGGAACAATGCTTGAATACTTGGTAACTTGCATGTGTTCGTATGAGTTTTAAGTAATTGGGAATGTCCTCTATGTAGGCATTTCTGTTGAGTAACGAGCTCGAAGAATATACTGCTTTGGAGCTAAGTGGAGAGGCTTATTAAGGTAACCTTTTGGTACTGGGGCTTGATCCCCTTGTGTGTTCCACCATGCCCGTTGAGGGTGATGGTAGGAAATGTATGTAAGTAATGTAGAACAGCATGATCATGCATTTAGTATATATGTTGGTACATAGGTACCGAGTCTCTGGCAAGTAGACAGTTTTGCCTTCAGGCGTTTCGGACTTCCACTGGATAGGTCTCCGAGAGGGAGTTCCAGTTGACCTAGGGTCGTGGTGTGTGATCCGGATAAGATCGCACTAGGAAGTCTCGGGTGTATATGGATGGGAGGGGTGCCTTTGTTGGATGTTCTAGGAACACGCCTTGGTTAGACCCGTAGGCTTATATGCCAAGCCATTAAGCAGGACGTTGCGTGGTATTGGTAGCTACCATTCCAACCTCGTCGTATTTTGTATCCCTATGTTCTCCAGTTTCTCTAAATCCCTTGCTATATCTCGTTTTTCAAGATGTTGTTTTATATTATTTATATGCATCGAAGTGAGCCATTGGGCGGAGTTCTCTCCGGAACCTCTGGGTTACTGAGATATATTCGTATATCTCCCCCTGTCTTGGGGACTTTATTTCAGGAGGTAGCAGTGGTACAGGAGCGGCAGGCAAGAAGCCCGTAAGATGAGTCGTTGGAGGACTTTATGCTTTTTGCATTTTGATGGTCATTGGGCCTAGGCTAGACTTAGGGAAGGAACATTGTATATGTTATTAGGATGAGATTTATGTCATATTTGTTCATGCTATTTTTTCCTAAGTCTAGGTACATGTAGTTTATGACATTTGGAGATTTATGAATTATGTTGTAATTTGGATAATTGTAAGTATTGTAATTTGGATCTTGTGTAATTGAAGAATATGTAATATGATGAAAGGGAAATAGGCTTATTTTAGGATTGTGATTATGAGTATGATTAGTAAATGCATGCAAATGGACTTTGATGATTGAAACGTATTGAGTATTAATAAAGTAAGCAATGTGATACGTATTATATAAGTAAAATAAACTATGATGGGTTGTAAGTGCCCCAAGGCATTGTTAGTCCTTGTGTGTGCCACCCAATGATTATTAGGTACATTTGAGGTTCTAGAATACATTAGCAAACTTGGGGATTTTTGGTAAAAACAAAGGAAACTCTGGCAAAATTTCTAGAAATTGGCATAATTTAGGCGAACTTCGGGAGAGCATATCTCCCCCCACAGAGGTCCGATAGGGACGTGTCATACGCCATTTTTAAGATTGAGATGTCCTCTATCTTGTGCAAAAATTTAATAAAATTATGGGTTGTACGTCTGCCTGTAGAAGGCAGAGAGTAAAGTCTGCTCATTTGCTCACTGCACATGTGGCAGTTCTGGACCGGCTTTGGGAAATTTATTCCCGCTTCGTTTCTTAGTCAAATTAGGTGTATGATATATCAAATTGAATCTTTAGGTTTCTAGTTTGTTTTATACAAATTTGAGCACAATTGGTTGAGTGGATTTTCTGCAGTAATTCGTGAAGTGAGGGATGTTTCGAGCTGTGTTGGAGTTGGTGGGCAGTTTTGCTTGTCCAACTTCAAACGGCGATATCCGGAGGAAACGAGCTCTAAATAATTCGTGTGATAGCTTCTTAGAAAGGTAATTGAGTGTAGAATAACATATCAAAAGATGGGAGGCTTATAGAATGCGGTTTATCCGCAGAAAATTAATGACCGAACCATGTTTAGATAGTTAGAAAACGTAAAAGTGAGAAATATGCTAAGTGGGTTTATGGGAACCCCTTAGTGACTTGTAGTAACTAAAATAAGTTATAAAAGTAGTCTAAATAAGTATTCCGCAAGAGTTTACAGTTACGGTCACAACTTTTAATTATTACGCTTTTATTGTTTTAAATGTTCGCGTAATAAACGGAAAAAGTTTACTCGCATTTTTATAAATGAATTGTTGTGATTGTAACTGCGCTTAATATCATAATTAATGTTAAAAATACCGGTGTACAACGGGATGTTACAAATGTTGATAATGTTTCTATTATAAACAGACTGGGAGTGGGCTGTTTGGTGACGTGGGCAGGTATGGACTCATTTTTGGATTGATAGCTTGAGAGGTAAGCTTCTGTGTCCTTGGTTTTGCTCATTTTTGGTTCCACCATACCTCATGGAGAGATGATTTATATGCATGATGTGTTTTTATGAAATTATGTGACGATTACTGAAAAGCTATCGAGTTGTTTTATCGAGTCAAGTGCCATATTATATGTATGTGGTGTACCACCTAGACGGTAACCCCTGAGTATGTGGAGACATACAAGATGGTAACTCCGTGGGTGAGGTACAAGCGGTGTTCCTTGTACTGTAGGTCGTAGACGTATGTAATCCCTACCTTTTTATCCTCTGGCCAGCAAGACGCATACACACATGACATGGATATATACTGCATTACACAAGTTTTTGAAATTATATTGCTATATTGTTTTGGAACTTATATTGCATATGTAAGTGAGCTTGGGGTAGAGAGATCCTTAAGGACCCCTTATCTTACTGAGATTTCTTTTTAGAGATCTCATCCCGTGTTGGGGCACATTTTTAGGTACAGGTACCTTGGGGGTTGAGACCTCTGCGGCAGGAGGCCAGAGCTGAGCTGACTGATGCTGTGTCATTACCATATGTATGTTTAATACACCGGGTGCACACAGGGTGTTACATTTTATGGTATCATAGCACTTTCTAGGGAAAAAGCCTGTATGTATTGCAATAACTTAGGATGTTTTGTTGTGAGAATTGTTTGTTGAGCATATTCATATTGTGTGGGCCTGATCAACTCATCCTTTGTGTAACATGTGTAGAGTTATGGTACTTCCAAGGAGGAATCGCGAGGCGAGAGAGGGTCAGCCTGACACGGTCCTGGCTGCATTAGCTTAGATACAGGCTACTAGATAAACCGACCAGGAGGCCATTAGAGTGGCCAATCAGGCGATGTTGGATGCCGTTAGAGAGGCGAACCAGAAATCTATAGAGAATGTGCTCGAGGAGAATCGGCTGGCGAACATGATATGATGAGGGTCATGTTGGAGGAGATGAGGACTGGTCATGTTGGTGGCCAGTATCCTCCGCCACCACCTCCACCGCCACCACCACCACCGCCGCCTCCACCCAGTCACCAGGATGGGCATGTAGGAGGTGGGGTGCACGTTCCTGAGGACGATACTCAGAGTCGCATGGAGGGTGTGAGTCACCTCACAGGGATGATGCAACCCTTTTATGAGCCAGCGGAAGATCAGGAGACGCGAGACTATCGGCTTAATGCTTTCCGTAAGCATAAGCCACCTTCCTTTGATGGATCCTACGATCCCATTGTTACTGCGAGATGGTTACAGGCCCTAGACAAGATATTCAGGGTGATGCAGTGTACGGATCCCCAGAAGTTGATGTTTGTGACTTACATGCTGGAGGGAGATGCTCATGAGTGGTGGATGAACACCTCTCAGGTCTATGAGATGCAGGGTCATGTTATCACGTGGCCATTTTTTGAGGAGATGTTCCTTGGTAGGTACTTCTCGTATGATGCTCAGGAGAGGAAGCAGGGGAAGTTCAAGCTATTGTTTTATTGTTTGATTCCGGGGCTACGCATTCTTTCATCGCGACCCCGATTGTTGTGGGGTTTGAGTTGCCTATTTATGTGCTTTCTCCATCGTTACGGGTTACTACCGCCACCAGAGAAAAGTGTGATACCTCCACTGTACATCGTGATGTCGTGTTTCAATGGGATGGCCGTGAGTACTTGGTAGATCTGATTGGATTGTCGATGGCTAATATGGAGATCATGCTTGGCATGGACTGGTTGTCCATGAATTGTGTGATGATTGACTGTTGTGCTAAGAAAGTGGTGATGTCTCCATGTGATTCCAATGTCAGATCTTCTCCTTATATATCAGTGCTGCAGGCTAGGAGAGCCTTGAGAGCAGGGGAATTTGGTTATGTCATGTTGGGAGGTTTGGTGAGTGGGTCACAGGAGGATTACCGGCATTCATGTGTTGAGGGAATTCCTCAAGGTGTTTCCTGAGGAGATTCCTGAGTTTCCGCCACATAGGGAGATAGAGTTCTCCATTGACCTTTTTCCTGGTGTGGGGCCTATTTCATTAGCTCCATACCGGATGTCTCCACCTGAGTTAGCAGAATTGAAGAAGCTTATTGAGGATCTTTCCGAGAAGCATTTCATTCGACCAAGCGTGTCTCCATGGGGAGCACCGGTCATTTTTGTTAAGAAGAAAGATGGGACGATGCGATTATGCACCGATTACCGATAGCTGAACAAGGTGACAATCAAGAACAAGTATCCCCTCCCTCATATTGATGATCTGTTGGATCAACTTGGGGGTGCTTGGGTGTACTCGAAGATTGATCTCCGGTCCAGATACCATCAGATCCGGGTTAAGCCGGAGGATGTCCTAAAGACTGCGTTTCATTCAAGATACGGTCATTATGAGTATTTGGTGATCCTGTTTGAACTCACCAATGCACCGGCGGTGTTCATGGATTACATGAACCGTATCTTTCAGCTATACTTGGATCGCTTTTTGATCGTCTTTATTGATGATATTTTGATCTACTCCAAGAGTGAGGAGGAACATGTGGAACACTTGAGGATCGTGTTGCAGGTGCTTAAGGAGAAGAAGCTTTATGCAAAGCCTTCTAAGTGTGAGTTTTTGCTCAAGTCGGTGAAATTCCTTGGACATGTGATTTTTGCATAAGGAGTTACAGTAGATCCGAACAAGATTGAGGCAGTGTTGGATTGGGAGAGGCCCAAAACAGTTACTGAGGTGAGGAGTTTCCTGGGTCTGGCAGGTTACTATAGGAGGTTCATTGAGGGATTCTCCAAGATGGTATTGCCATTGACTCCCCTTACCTGGAAGGAGACTCCATTTGTGTGGACTCACGAGTGTAAGGAATGCTTTCAGGAGTTGAAGGAGAGATTGACCACTGCACCAGTGTTGATCCTTCCTGATCCTGCGGAGAAGATTGAGCTTTATTGTGACACCTGATAACTCATATTTTATTACACTTATTTGTTACTCTTGATTAGTATTTTTAGGATTTATTTGAATAAAATAATGATGTTTTGAGTTAATTTACATTTTTAGTGTTTGATTGGGTTAATTTATTTTCGTCAGAATTTTTCAGCTTTTAGTGTTTGATTGGGTTTAATTTATTTTCGTCAGAATTTTTCAGCTTTACGTTACTTAGGTATTTTGGCCATATCTCGGTCCACAGTTGTCGGATTGACTCCATTCTTGTTGGATTTTTCAGATAACACAGAGAGCTACAATTCTTATGAAGAGCTCGAAGCCCAATTCGGATAGGAAGCTGGTCGATTTCTGACGCCAAGAAAAACGTGTTTTGCTGAAGTTTTAGACTTGTAATTTAAAACCCAATTACATAAGTGGCCCAAAGCCAAGTTTTATTTTATTTATTTTATTTCTCATTTTAGATAGATGGGCCGGGCCGATCAGAACTGAACCCTAACCCGCTTTGGGTAGGGGTATATGACGGCAGAGTAGGAAACATTTGATTCATTCTGTAATTTTCGAAATTGAGGATCAAAGTATTTTCTCTGAAGCGTTCTTCGCGTTCTTCATCTTTTTCTTCTTCTTCTTCTTTTTATTTTAATCATGTTTACCTTAGCCGTGCGAGGCCAAGAACCTTTTAATCAACCTGAGGGTAACGGATTCCATGGATTGGTCTTGAGGGTCTGCGCTTTATTTTAAATCAGTCTCGTTTCCCTTCCCAACTCAGATTGATATCGTGCGATCGTGGATATTCAATCTGAGGTTCGCGATTGCGATTATGGAAAGGGATTAATCATCAGATTTGATGATTAGGTTGATTGACCCTATGACCTTAAATCAAGCGGGCTGATACTCTGTGATTGTATGAGTAGAAGCACCATATCTGATCAAATGCTAAGCGATCGCTTAGAGAGGATTGTCAATTGGAAATAAGGATTCTGATTCGGTTGACAAATCAATCACGGTTCTGATATCTTCTTATCCGAGGAAAGACATCCATGGAACCCAAACCTTAGGTTGGTTAATTTTTAATTACAAATTTTAATTCCAATTTTATATTCTGTCTTTTAATTATTCAACAAAAAATCCAAAACCCCCCTTTTAATTTTCTGTTTTCATAAGCGATTTTAACCAAAACAATTTCCTTGAGAGACGACTTAGGGTTTCCACTTTACTGCAAATTTTCTGAACCCTAAATTAAAAAATAATTTTTAATTTGCGCGAGTTCGACAGCTCGTGTCAACACCTCTGGAAAGGGGTTGGGCTGTGTGTTGATGCAGACTGGCAGAGTTATTGCTTATGCTTCGAGGCGGTTGAAGCCTTATGAGGAGAACTACCCGACTCATGATTTGGAGTTGGCTGCGATTGTTTTTGCCTTTAAAATTTGGAGGCACTACCTTTATGGCATGAAGTTTGCCGTGTTTAGTGATGTTGGAAGTTTAGCAAGTGCACTAGTCGTACAAGTAATAAAATGATGAGTAAAGATCGTTCCCACGAGGAATTGTGTTCAAGCACCAATAAACCATAGAAAACTAATTTGAATCAGACAAGAATTTGTAAAAGTCATGAATAATTTGTCACCAGAAAATTGATTGTAAGTAATTTGACACAAAATAAATATGGATTAAGAATTAATAAAACAACAAGTAGTCAGAAAACAACTTTCCTCCATAATAACCCATGTAAAAACTGATCATATGATGAATTCTTTTCCATGTGATGTTAATCAACCTTTTACTTATCATCAAGATGTAATCCCTTACTACCCTGATAGATACATTAATCAGAAACCCCAATCCCTTGGTGATCTCTTTCTTAATACATGCATGACATACTAAAGTCTTAAGATTACATCAGAACTCTAGCATCCATCCCTTGAGTACTAGAATTCTGATGTTGAGATTATCAGATACATAAGTCATATAAACATCCCTGTTCTACACTACTTCCTTGATAGAAATAATTAAATCAGAAAATCTCAAATCAACACATGAAAAATACTTCATCATATTAATCAGATCAACATAATATTATCATGGAGTTCTATTGCATTCAGACTACAAAGACTCTACTCAGACATGACTAAGGAATAGACAAGAGAAGAAGAATCAAACTTCATTTCCATGTTGAAAGTCTTCACTCTCCAAACTATTACAAAGAAATCATACTACAAAAACTAAAACACTAAGAGAATTTAGAGAGAAGTCAGACTAAAGTTTAAGAGAGAGAGAGAATATATCAGATCCAGAGATCAGATCCTTTTCTAAGTGTGAAGGCTTTGCCTTTTATAGTGTTACAATTAAAAACAGAAAACTGATGTGGGCGCTAAAACGTCCATAAGTGACCGTTTTAGCGTCCATGCTTTACGTATGCTCAACTGCTTTTAACTGACTCCAACGCTAAAACGTTAAGAAATGACCGTTTTAGCGTCCAAACTTGGTGAATGCTCAACTGACTTTAACTGACTCCAACGCTAAAAATCTTGATTTGGACGTTTTAGCGGTGGAGACCAGAGTCCTTTTTCCACTTCAGGGCGCTAAAACGCTTATTGCAGGTCGTTTTAGCGCCCAAGACCAGCAATTTTCCATCTTCTAAGTGCAGCAGCGCGCTAAAACGCTCTGTGTGGGCGTTTTAGCGCTCATCACCAGAAAGGTTTGGCCTCTTCCTGTAGCAGGGCGCTAAAACGCTCAGTGTGGACGTTTTAGCGCTCAACACTTAGGCAATTTTTTTCTCCTCTTGAGCTCCAAAATCTCCTTCCTTCTCCAGTTGCCTTTCAAGCTTGCTTTTCGTACAAAAATCATACAAATTTCCAATAAAGCTCTTGAACTTGTAATTGAGGACATCTTAGGACATTGACCTTATTTTCATCATTTAATCACACAATTTGATCCTAATTCCTGCTAAAAACCATGATGAACTAAGGGTTCATCACAATTCCCAGATTTGAATATTGCTGTCCTCAGCAATAACTTTAAAGACAGAGAAAGACTTGAGATTCTTTACACATGAAATTTATGAGGTTGGATTGAAATATGACAGATCAACTTTGCAAGATACAATCTAACAACCCAGCAATCTATCTTTTACTATGACTTGCTTAACCTCATCACATGACTCTCAACAGATCAATAAGATGAAATGCAAAGACTTTCAACACAAAACACCCCCTCACTCGGAACTTCTCAAAAATTGTGAGAATAAACTCTCTTGCACTCTAGTGTCTAAGGGTGTACTCATCACTCAATCTCCACTGCACTCAAACTACTATAAGCTTGCCCATCTTCTCACTTTACATAGTGACAGTGATTCATAAGCAGAACAAAAGAGGCTTTGGTGGTATGACTTGACTAGGGATAGGATTCTGTATAGGATTAGGAAAATGGCTTGGCACGTAGTTGGCTAAAGGTAGGATTTGATGTTGCAGAAGGTTAGATAGATGAATCAGATTCAGATAAGAGGAGGATCACTATTGAATTTATCTATGTACTCCTTAATCCTTCTCAATCTCTTCTTCCTTTTCATTTACTCTTTTCACCACCTTTTCTACAACTTTTCTTTTTCTTGTACTTCCTTCCTCCTTTTCTTCCAACTTTCAACACTTTGTGTTGTTTTGATTTCCCTTTTTCCTCATTTCCTTTTTCTTTTCCTTTTCCAAACCAAGCACTTTGTGCCTTTACTTCCTTTTTCCTTTTCATTCTTCTTTTTCTCCAAATTTCCAACACTTAACACTTAATATTTTTATTCATTGCAGAAACACCTTTCTCCAACAGAGCTTTCATCCTTTACCCCTTATCTGAACACATAATCTGAAAACTTAGGATCTGGAATAAGTGCAGGGCTCTTAGTTTTATCACAACAAGTTTAGGCTTAAGGCTTCCATGCAATAGGAAAATTTGGTTCAAAAGAAAAATGCCTCAATAAACTCTACATTACAAACCATGAACTATTTCAAGTTAGAAACAAGGCAAGTTCTAGAGTTACTCATACAGTGAAGTCCTCTCTGAACAAAAATTTTTCTGTATAGGCTCTATGTCTCACAGTTCAGAGTGCATGCTTGAATTCCTCTATATACATCAAACTGATCTCTCTACTCCTCACATAGCATGAGTCATGCAAACATATCATTTAGCACACATGCAAGGATTTCAAATTGCATCAAAAAAATTTGATCAATCATGTAAAACTTTGATCATCCTATCCTCATAAAATTCACATCATCTCAACTCTAAATCCAACCTTTGTACATATACAACACTACCTAAACTACCTAAAACTACATTCACAAAAAATTAAAAGAAAGGATTGAGATGTTTCCCTGTTTGTGGCTCATCAAATGTGTGTCATCATCAACTGTGTGATATCACCATGGAATTTTGCAATCATGTCATTCATTCACACCCCATTCCCAGATTTAAACGTTGCTGTCCCCAGCAACTAATTTAAATCTAAAACGCAGTTGAGAAGTTCTGAAACACATTCACATATCAACAAATAGCATCAGTACTATTTCAAAAGTGCATCATCCAAACAGAGAATCTCAATGTACTAACAAATGTACAAAATTAAAAATAATACCAAAAGTAACTAAAAATATCCAAAATAAAACCATAAAAACAGAAAATGTGTAAAAACAAAATGAGAAGTCTAGTCAGTAGACTCTTCACCATCAGTAAACATCAAATCTGAGCCTGGATCAGCAGTAGGCAAGGGGTTGTACTCAGGATCAATACCCCTGTCCTCATCCATGGCACCAGTATCAGCAGGTGGATCAGCAGCAGCAGCAGTGGTCTCTGTGGTAGTGGCATCAACAACAGGCTGTCTCTCTGAAGTGTGTGCAGCATGGGAAGATGTAGCACCATCAGCAGGCGCAGCTCCATCCACATGATCAGCATAGTGAGTCCGGGCAATTGCCTTAAAGGCTTCCTCCTCATCAGAATAAGGGTAAACAGCAGGCTGGTAATCAATAACATCTAAGCCCTGAGCCTCACATATAGATTTCATCATCTTCACCATATATGTCTGAAATGAGTGCTGGCTGGACTGCATAAACCGGAGACGCCTGCGCAAATGTCTCATACGGAAGTCAATATTCACCGTCCATTGCTCCCCTGACCGTAGCCTTTCTTCTAACTCATCATCACTCTCAGCTGTAGACTTCCTACCAGGGGTCAATCCTGTAGCCTCCCCTCCTCCTATCTTCAATTGCTTTGTTATCATTGTGGCATCAATTGTAGGGTGCAATTTAGTTGGTGCCCCATTATCAGTAACATTTACACCAGCTTTCTGACAAAGCAGCTGAATCAAGGAACAGTGACCCAAAGCAGCAGAGTCACTGTCAGAGTGAGCCATATCATAAATGTTGTCCTGAAGAAGAATAGGAAGTTCCACCTTCGCCTTGGTCATGATAGTGTGAATCAGGACAACTCTCTTCAGGATGACCTCTGCCTGGTTGGAAGAGGGCATGACATTTGAGATGACAAAGTGAAACCAGACTCTAGCCTCACTATTTAAATGCCTTAACCAAATCAACTTAGGAGCAACCTTATACTTCTCCTTGGTGGAATTTCAATTTTCTGCCAGTTCTTCCTGAACTCACAACTGGCATTATTGACAAAGTCACAGAACCTTATCTTCAGCAGCTTTTGGATGGTGTGAGCATCGTACTTCACTTTCTTTCCCCTCACCCAGCTAGTGAAGGTCCTCCTGCCTCCTTGATCTCCATTAAACGCATTAGCAAAGAATTCCCTTGCTATGTTGGGGCTGCTATCACCCAATATTTTTCCAAAAGTTGCCAAATCCCTGGTCTTCAGCTGAGACTGAAACTGAGGATATTCATCCTTTTTCAGAACGAATTTTCTTTCTCTCACAAATGGCCTCTTGGAAGTCTTGTCAGTATAACGTTTCTCATGTTCCTCACT